>NW_015170938.1:37992-45642 GCF_001447785.1 Gekko japonicus
GCTAGTACCTTTGCTGAAGCTACCCTCTGTCATGAGTACTGCCGTGGATGAGCTCCTGGCCCCAGCAGAAGTCCTGAGTGCTGCTGAGGATGAGCTCCCAATTCCAGCAGAATCTACACCTGGCCCCAATGAAGCCGCAGAGGCTGCTCCGGCAACAGCTGAGGCGGAACAACGCATGTCAAACAGCCCCCCTGATTCGCCCCCACCAGTGGCCCGGTTGCAAGATCAGCGCCGGCGGGTTTTGTCACCCCAACGGCGAGAGGTGCGCCTATGCAGCAGGCGGTTTCTCAGCCTTGAGTTCTAAGAGGAGCCGGGACACACGCAAAGATGACTTCTATGGCTCAAGAGTCCACTTCTGCGTCTCTTGCAGTTCTAGAGCCAAGAGAGCCATACTAAGTAAGTACTGATAGTCCTCCAACTTAGAGGCATGCTGTTTGACACCTTAATGTCCTCTGCTTCCTCATCCGAAAGGAATTCCCCCTCCTCCCTGAACTCCTTGCCAGAATCTGAGGATTGGTCCCCCTCCCAGGTGGCCTCTCTGCCCCTCTATTAAAGGAGTGTTTTGGGGCCATTTGTTCCCATGATGGCAACTGGGTCTGGGGGTAGGGGGAGGAGAGGAGGATTCAGAGAGCCTGTTTTAGCATTGGAGAGGGTTTTAGAATGGCATAAGTTAACAATCTCCTCTCTCGCTGTTTGTCTCAATAGATCCAAAATAAGAAGACAGACACTCAAGGAGGACTGTTCTGTCAGGCTAGCACCTCGAGTGGAGGTGTTCAAATGAACTGGGGTGATCTGACCAGATTGAGGAAGTTCCACATCCAATTATCCCACCTGGAGAATGGCATCAGAGTTACGGACTCTTGCAGAGAGCTATGATTATGGTCGGGTTGTTTCCCCCAAAAACCATGTTTTCAAGATGACCACAGCTCAAAGCTGGAGAGCAGGAGTGCTCCTTTGTATGGCTTGCTTGTATAAGGCATTTTCTCTTTGTTGTTTGCATTGAGTCTTCTGCGGAGGCACGAGCAAGCTGAAGAGACATGCCAACTCCATCTTGGATGAGCTCATCAGCACTGACTGTGAGCAAGGCATCTACTTCTCCATCTGAAAGGAAACTGTTGGGTAAGTCCTTCAAAGTCGTTGTGATGGATGGCGTCGTAAAATGGCAGCTGCGTTGGAGCTGCTCTCAATGCAGCTGAAGAAACAGGTCCCCCAAGTTGGGGGGATGGGGACTTGACATGGATACAGAGAGATGAGAGTAAGGGAATACAAAAGGCAAAGTTGGAAGTTGAAAACAAGAATAAAAGGATTAGGAAGAGGATTTTTTCTAATTAAAGCTAGGTAGTAGGTACAGCCAACTATAGAACTACTTCTCCCTTTTGAGGCTGGAACAGAACTGAAGCAAGGGCGGCTCCATCACAGGAAGAGGAAGAAATGTAGTCCTGCCTGATAGGACAGTGGGAACCACCCAAAGTTGTCCTCCACCTCAGAGGGAGGAGGACAGTAATTAGGACTGCACTGGTCCACCAGCAAGTTATACTCACCTGCAGTATCATAAGTTATATTTCCTTAAGCAATATATGAATTCTGCTTCTCCTATGCTTCCTCCACCCCAAGCCTTTGACAACAAATAAAGTATTTCCATACTGGCTTGGGGACGGCACTTGAATATAAAGGTATGACCTCAGGTCCACAAAACTGAATTGGCTTCTGACCCCTGGACTCTGGCTTGACGACTACGCTTGCAGTTTATTCTTTGGACTTGGTGTTTTTGTTTCTTGACCTCTTGGCTTTCGACCTCATACTGGACCCGGGCTACCCCTCTCTCACCCTGCCTGCACTCCAGCCCGTGACACCCCCACATGGTTCACGGGTACCAGCTGGGCCTGTGGCCTTGGGAGAAAGGAGTCTTGAGATGTAGCTAGTTAGGTCATATAATCTCTCAAGACCTGTAGTAGCCTGGGAGAATGTGATGTATGCTTGGTGGGTGGAACCCAGTCCCCAATTCCAGTTCCTGTGCTATTGATTGTTAGTTCCGGCAAAGGTGTTAACCTGACGAGAAGCCATATCTTACCAATAAACCTAATCAAGGACTATTGTGTACAGAGTGGTTACTTCGGGGTCTGACATTTACTCACTGAGCAGAACAATTATAAAACATTCTGAATATGTTTTGCATTGCCATTATTTATTACATATACATATTTATTACATATACAAAAATCTAAAATTAAATTTTGCAGTCCTCTTACAGGAAAAGAAGATGAACAGACAACCAAGAACAATTAAAGAAAAATATAAACATTTGTTCATAAAGTATGACAGAGTTCTACAGTCTGCAACTGGAACAACAGAATTAGTTTTATCAACTTTATCAACTTAGAAACAGTCCCTTCCCAATGTAAGTCACACACCATACACGCTTTACATGTCAATGACCTATCTGAATCAGTGTCACAAGCTGTACCACACAATCCCTACCATAATTTTGATGCCAGCAGTTATAGTGCTCAAAAGCATTAAACCAAGTGCACCACCTATTGGCTAGATGATATAAACCACAGACTTGCTTCTAGGTCTTCAACCACTCTCTGATTACTGTGAACATCCCTCAGCCTGATAAAAGGACTGAAAAACTTGCCAGTGATTTTCAGCTTTTAAATCAAACATTTCTATCCAGAACCATGTCAGTCACATTCAGGTCAAAATATAAGTCCAGCTCTATGGTTGCTTATTATGTAGCATGCCACAAAGCACTCTTCTGGGTTTTGATGTTTTCTCTGCCAGTATTTTCAGTGTTTATGTTCCAGAACAGTATTTTAGATTTGGCTGACCAGGTAATAGACTGGCAATTCTGCAAAAATACAATGTGAGGAAGTCCTTTAAAAGGATTTATGAACCAGATTGGCATAAACTATTCTCCTGTGCAAACAAAATCTAATGGCACTTTCTGCTCAGAGACTCAAACAGTCCTTCAAAACATTCTGAGAAACTGCTTGCTCTGAAGCAAGAATATAAACTGGGAAAACAAGTGAAAGGAATAGATATCAGCAAACAGAATTAGAACCATAACTCAGGGCTTGGATACCACCTAAACCAGATTAAATGTTTTAAAATATAAGCGCCAAGCCCAAAGCACGGAACAAATGTATGTATACAAACACTCAAAATAATTGCAATTCAGCTACATTAATTAAGCCAGCACTGGTTGTGCTGCTTCTTGTTTCACAGTTCCAAAATTAGAGAATAATTTCCCTTCCAAAACTTGAAATTTAAGCTAACCTTATTTGACTTGACATTTTAACACTAGTCAATATCTGGTACTACAGTCTCTGAAGAAGATGCTGACTCACTACCCTGCAAGTCATCAGATTCCATTCCACTTTTTGTTCTCTCTCCTCCATTTCCATATTCAGCTGGTTCATCTTCTGGTGGAACTGGGTTTAGGTCAGGCAGTAGGAAACAGTCATCATTCAGCACCTGCTCAGAGGTCATTCGATTGCCACAGCAGAGAAGTTTCAAAAGCAGAGATCTAACTTTATCATCCTTAAAAGGAGGGGAAAACCTAGATGTAACACACTACATCATACAATCAAGGATGAAATAATCCCTAGCCTACCTACTTCATGTAGGTAGGATCCTAAAGTTACTCTAGCACATATTACTGAATATTACATATTACTGAAAAAACACTGATGTCCATCAAGGCCAAGATTTCCTCCCCACACATACCTTATTAAGTAGTGAAATGGCTGCACCACCACCACCCCACACACACAGCTGTTTCAGCGTTTGAAAAGGTCCAGGAGGGAACAAGGGTGCCATTCAGCATGCCCACTCATGATTGGGACCTTGTGGCATTTCGAAATCAATTTAAAATGGCTGCAATGTCCTCACGGTATCCACAAGGACACTTATCACATCTAGTTTGGCCCTTATGTGAGAGGGCCTCAAACTGCATTATGTTAAAGTGCATACTTTTCAAGAATCATGTAACCATATGCAACATATGTTTTTTCTTTCCTAAACTACCATCTTCTCAATCTGAAGATTACAACTTCAAATATGTTGAAACACAATAAGACCTGAGGGTTATCTTTCTGAATATATACAAAACATATAGGGCAACCTTAATTGCCCAGCAATTAAATGGAATGCTGATAAAATGTTCTATTACCACACACACACACAAAAAAAAACCCTAACAGCTTTCAGAGGGCATGGGGTAACATATGCCATCTTTCAATATGAGTGGATGTTTGAAGGACACACATCAACCGGAGCACTCCTACAAGACAATATTGCAGCATCATTTTACACAGATGCAGAGGATTTCATAGAGAAAAGTCCTGAATAATCAAGTGGCTTGACAGACTACTTCAGACAAATATCATTATAAGCTTGGCAACTGCTGAATTTTATAAATATTTGTCCAATGAACTCTGAATTGAGACAGAATATTTGGTACTAAATATGCAATGCGGTAATGAGTGCTCCGACCAGCTTAGTTTCATCTTGCATTAACCAGGGAATCCAATTATTCAGGCTTATTTTTGCAATGCATTGTCTTCCTTTATGTAATTTAAGTAAGTTTTAAACTAGAAAAAAAATTAAAATATAGGTTTCCATTTTTTTAAAGCTACAAGTAGCAAAAAAGCTGGGTTCTTGTGCTCTGTGCCAAAAAGTAGTTGAACTTGCCTTCTCCCACCCACAGGTTTAAACATCTCAAGACACTTTAAACAAAACCATGAGCCAATTTCTGCAAAAGTCCAAAAAACAACTTCAATTAAGCTAAGAGTATTCACTTACCATATTAATCCCATCGATTTGGGGGATTCCATCACAATTTTTTTTTAACTCCAGGTTTCCAACAAACAACTGCATTAAAAAAATAATAATGATAAAGTTAGCTCACACAACATGCGTATCAGAAGCTGAACTTTGCTGCAGTTGCCAGCAATGCTCCCTCTAAGCTGTGGAGTCTTGTGAGCAAAAATTCTACTTTGTGGGCTACTGGCATGAAAGTTGTGAGTGAGCAATTTGGCTACTGCATAAATCAGTTTGCACTGGAACCATCCTTCCTGAGCTAAGACAAAAATCTGTGAGCTGGAGGCTAAAAAATGTGAGCTAGATCGCATCAACTCAGCTTAGAGGAAACACTGGTTGCAAGTAGCCCAGTCTATGTGCTCAGTTCAAAGACAGCTAAAAATTACTTACATTAATTATTCCATGTTGCTTTGTACTAGTTGTTATACCTAACTAGTAACATTAATTCTATATGAATAAGTCAATTTTTGTTTATGAGATACAATGTATATAAGAGTTGTTAGGTATTCATTCAGTTAGAAATTCCCATTAACGTGAATAACATTTTCTACTTCAAAAGCTGGCCAAATATATTGGTGCCTTCTTAGCATTTCTGTGTCATTTTGCATAGCACAGTGTGCTTTTTCCTGATTCTATCTGAAGATCTGCAACTATGTCCTTAGATAGCTAGAAGACAGTTAATTTGCTTACTCCTTTGTAAGTGGCAGCTTTTTCTAACCACCTTCTCCATGGCAGTTCCTCAGAGCTTGAGCCTCCAAATCCACTTCAAAATGCTTTTTTGGGGAAGCCATAAGACCAGCTATTTTAAGCACCATAAACTATGTAATGGTATCAGAGTTGCCAGCTATGGCTGGCAACCCACTGGGAGGATTCTGTAGGTGAGGACACGTATGCTGGTGTCACACCAGCATGCAACATCACTTCAGCAGAAAACTGGAAGTGGTGTCATGATGTTGGGGTTATGCTCTTGGATTCACTGAAAATTCTATGGTTAAACAAGTTTTGACAAATCCTAGAGTGTCACCTCAAACAACATATTGTCACTTCCATCTTTTTCATTAGAAGTGATATTGTGTGCTAGCACATCCCTTGTAAAGTGCTGGTGGGCATCAGGGGAAATGTTCAGAGGCATGCCTGGATGATATAGGAACTTTCTTTTCAATCACTCATTTTGCAAACAGTATTCAAACACTTCCCCCCTCAGGATGTCTCCAGCACTTACACTTAGGTGTGTGTGCTCATATATACTGAAGAAACTGGGTTTATATCCTGCCCTTCACTCAGAGTCTCAGAGCGGCTTACACTCTCCTTCCTTTCTTCTCCCCACAAAAGACACCCTCTGAGGTAGGTGGGGCTAAGAGAGCTCTGAGAGAACGGCTCTTGAGAGAACTGTGGCTTGCCCAAGGTCACACAACAGGTGCATGGGGAGAAGTGGGGAATCAAACCTAGTTATCCTGATTAGAGTCCACTGTTCTTAACCACTACACCAAATGGACTCTCAAACTGGCTTATCGGTATTCTTCAGGTATCTATTATTGAAGTAAAAAGGTAAAGGTAAAGGTTCCCTTGCTCGAAAGCCAGTCGAATCCAACTCTACGGTTGCGGTGCTCATCTCCGTTTCAAAGCCGAAGAGCCAGCGCTGTCCGAAGACGTTTCCGTGGTCATGTGGCCAGCATGACTAAACACCAAGGCGCACGGAACACTGTTACCTTCCCACCGAAGTGGTACCTATTTATCTACTTGCAATTTCTTGCTTTCGAACTGCTTGGTTGGCAGGAGCTGGAACTAGAGATGGGAGCTCACTCCGTCATGCGGCACACTCGGGTCTCGAACTGCTGAACTACCGACCTTCCACAGCCTGCAGTTCAGTGTCTTAACCACTTGAGCCACCACAGCTCCTATTATTGAAGTAGGCACCCCCAAATAAAAGCCAAAATTATTTGGCTTTTATTTGGGCTCGGCTACTTGAGGAGTCCTGCGCCTCCTGCTGCACGACTCCCCAGTGAAGGAAAAGTATTTAAACTTTAAATACCGTCCCTCTCATGCTTGTGCCACCTCTGTGGCTGGACTCCCCAGTGAAGGGGAGGTATTTTAACTTTAAATACCTTCCCTTTGCTGGAGAGTCATGCCACAGAGGCGGTATGAGCCAAAAGGGAAGGGAAGGTATTTAAAGTTCAAAAACCTTCCCTTCACTGGAGAGGTGCACTGCGGAGGTGGCACGAACCCCAGAGGGATGGGAAAGTATTTTAAGTTTAAATACTTTCCCTTTACTAGGGAGGTGAAAAACAGGTTGCTTACCTGTAACTGATGATCTTCGAGTGGTCATCTGTGCATTCACACCCATGGGATTCAGTGCGCACGCGCTAAATCATTCGGTGCTGTAGCAAGCTCTTTTTAACGGATTTTCACGCCCAGTCCCTCGGGCATGCGCAGGAACCCCACCGCGCATGCCCAGAGGGGTGGGTGCAGACATCCCGCCAGTTCCCTCAAACCGCCACAAATCAACCCATATTGAAAATGTAGAAGCTGACAGCAGCGGGGAAGGAGGGCGGGTGGTGTGAATGCACAGATGACCACTCGAAGATCATCAGTTACAGGTAAGCAACCTGTTTATCTTATCAGCCACCCCCCCAGTCCCCTCAACCCGCCACAAATCAACCCATATTGAAAATGTAGAAGCTGACAGCAGCGGGGAAGGAGGGCGGGTGGTGTGAATGCACAGATGACCACTCGAAGATCATCAGTTACAGGTAAGCAACCTGTTTATCTTCGACGTGGTCTCTGTGCTTCACACCCATGGGAGATTAGCGAGCAGTAGCCTACCTG
>NW_015170938.1:48762-66794 GCF_001447785.1 Gekko japonicus
TTGTCGGAAGGTGCGGAATGTGTCCTCTTGGATTTTGAGGAAGATGTTATCACCATTGAGTTTGGCTGAGGGTGCGAGAATAGGAATTCGGCATCTGCCTCTTGGACCCTATACATATGGTCCAGTCGTCTCGTAGACACAGGGGCTGACGAGGGTTTTAGCCATGGTGCCTTTGCTGCTTGCAGAAGGACTGAAGACATGGGCAATGCCAAGGTGGAAGAGGTATCAAGCTGGACTATATCGTAAACAGCATCAGATGCCTGCGGATGTTGCTGGACAACAGAGAGGCCTAAAGAGTGGGCCATTCTTTTAACTAAATCTGTATACGATGTAAGGTTGTCGGATGGGGATATGGGTAAGTCCTCAGCGACATCCTGGTTGGGAGATTTATGGTCAGGAGAGGTATGAGCCTCAGATGCTTCCGTCTCCGAGTCTTCTTCCATGGAGTCAGAGGAGTCTTGGTGTTGTATTTGGACCGAAGTGTCCTCTTGACCAGCTATAGGTTTTTGTGGAACGACAAGGTTTGGAGTGACCTGAGGGTTGGGAAGACGACTTGATTCCAGACTATGGTGGGAAGGATTATCTGTAGGACGACGAGACAGAGATGCCGAAGGTCTGGACTTGTGGGGCGACCTTGATCTGTGAACAGAGCAGGACGAATAGCGATCCCAATCAGAATAGCCCGCCAGAGTCAACCATGGCATGGATGGTGTATAAGCCCCATACAGGTACCTCACCTGTCGTTGATCCCACGATATTGGTGGTGGAGGGAGCAGGAAGACTCGGGGGCATCGACTTCTGGACCGTGGACATCTGGGAGACAAAGCAATAGTTTGTCTGTGAGAACCGTTCCTGTAGTCTTGGTCGTCGATATCGACAGATTGAACATTGAGACGCGGAGGATGACGTTGCATACTGCGAGAAGCGTGTCGGTACCGACGTGTTTCGACATCGGAAGCCTCCAATATCATTGATGCTGACGAATGCACCCATTTGGTGACTTAGGAGCTCGACCGTGTCGATGTCGGAGTACGGACGCTCCACTTGTTGGATGGGGGAATCCAGTAGTTGGATGGTCGGTATCAGCGGAGAGAGTTGGGCCTCCGATATCAATACTGCCATTGGAGCAGGAGGCACTATAGGGGCATCACCCAGTGCAGGCACCGCTTCCTTCCCCTTCTTTGCCGCCTTAAGGGGCTTGGAGGCGCCCTTTTTTGCGGACTTGTGATCTTTACTCGCCTTGGTCTTCTTTTTGATTGGTGTGGACGCAGAAGATTGCGACTTCACTGACGGGAGCTTCGGTGTTGGGCGGTTGGAATCGGAGGCAGGTGTCGATGCTGGCGCTGTTGATGTTGATGGTCTCTCTTCCATCGCAGAGGTAGGAGTAAGTGCCAATTCCAGCAGTGCTACTTTAAGTCGCGCAGCTCAATTTTTTCGCGTTTGATTGGAAAAACAAGCCAATAATGACAGGACTCTGGCTGGTGAGACTCTCCGAGGCAAAAAATGCAGAGGGTATGACGATCTGGAGGAGCAAGTTTGCTGCCGCAACCCTTGCACCTATTGAAGAAACCCCACTTTTTCTCCATAAAAGAAAACGAAGAAGAGGGAATGTTTGAGGGGGGGTAGCCCGAAGGCCTGAGGTAATCGGCAGAGTCTCCCTCAACGGAAAGTAAAGATTTTTTTTTGAAGAACAAACAACAAAAAAGCGAAAGGAAAAATAATAGACGGAAGTAATTCCTAAGAGCTGAGGCGAATAGCCGAAAGCAACTGATATAACCGACGAAAAATAGGTCTATTCAATGCGGCGGTAAGAAAGGAACTGGTGGGGTGTCCGCGCCCACCCCTCTGGGCATGTGCGGTGGGGTTCCTGTGCATGCCCGAGGGACTGGGCGCAAAAATCCGTTAAAAGAGCTTGCTACAGCACCGATCGATTTAGCGCGTGCGCACTGAATCCCATGGGTGTGACGCACAGAGACCACGTTGAAGATTTATATTACTGTGCTGCTGGGCTAGTTTGGATATCATATTGGATCAGAAGTCCCAATGAAAACTTTATAAAATTAGAATCTTCAAATCTTGATGGGCTACATAGCTATCTGTGGATTTAAAAATCTATATCAAAAAACAAAACCGAAGATAAAAGTCATATAATCAGAGATAGCTTATTTAAAATTTGGGAAATGCTATAAAAGAGAATCAGCCCTACAATTCCACCAATAATGTCATCAATAGATGCTTATTAAAGGAGAAACAATGATTTTATAATTTATGGCGATATGATAAACTCACAAGGTGGCATCAAGACATGGTAAGAGATTAAAGTAAAGGAGATACAATGGTGGATATACTTTCAAATTGCCTCCAGATTAAAAAATGATATCTGTACTAAGAGAGGAGTTATTAATGAACTGACTGATTTTGAAAAGATTGTCTCACAACCTAAAGATGAATTTACAAGTTATTGCTTCAATATGATTCTGAAGAAGAACAGGTCAAACCCTGCATGACTAAATGAATGCAAAATTTCAGCGAGGAAATACAGTTTTAATGCTGGGAAAACCTATGGACTAAAGGTACTAGCTTTACTGCTAGCCAAGCATTAAGAGAAAACTGTTACCAGATGTTTTACCAATAGTAAGTCACCCCAAAAGATATTGAAAAGATGGACAAGAATTACAAAGGGGCTTGCTGGAAATGTAAAGAAGTAGATGGCACTTTTTATCTTATGTGGTGAACTTGCATATGCATACCCAGCGGTTCGAAAGCAACATAATTGCAAGTAGATAAATGGGTACCCATCCTTAGAAACCAAATTCCTGATGAAACCAGAGACTGTGTTACTGAGAATCCTACCAGGTAATATAGACAGAACCTCACAAGACCTACTTAGATATATGTTGACAGCTGCCAGAGTAATATTTCCAATGAAATGGAAGGCAGAAGACTGTCCTACGCTAGAGATCTGGAAAGAAAAACCAGCTGAGTATGCAACACTGGCAAAACTAACTAATTATATAAACAAAAGACCATTGAAAGAATTTCAGCAGAAATGGTAAGCTTATTACCCATATTATGGGAATAGTTGGTGTGGTTTTTTTTAGTTTTGGAATTACCTACCATTTTAAAGGTGATGAAGATATTGATTATAGTTTTAATATTATACATTTGTATTCCACTAGTATTTGAATATTTAGTAAGATTAAAATTTAGATTTAGACAAATGATTAAGACAATATTCAGGTTTTAACAATGATTTAATTTTAGTGTAGAAGTTTGTTCAGTTGTTAAAGATAGAAGAAGAGGAAGAGGAGGAGGAGGAGGAGGAGGAGGAGGAAGAGGAGGAGATTGGATTTATACCCTGCCCTTCACTCAGAGTCTCAGAGCAGCTTACAAACTCCTTTCCCTTCTCCTTCCCACAACAGATATCCTGTGAGGTAGGTGGGGCTGAGAGAGCTCTTTCAAGAACTGCCCTTTCAAGGACAGCTCTTGTCAGAAGTATAACTTGCCCAAGGTCATCCAGCAGTTGCAAGTGGAGGAGTGGGTCTCTCAGATTAGACTCCGCACACCTAACCACTACACCAAACTGGCTCTCTTTTATTGTTAATATATTATCACTAACACTAGGAAAGTTCTTGTTTATTCTTTTAAAGAAAGAATCTATCCCAAAATATTGTAATATTGATGTTTTATTGTCTGCTTCTATATTTGAAATATGTAATACATCTGATAATACATCTGATTTTACTTGTTGTATGTAACAACTCATATTTGATAAACTTGATGAATCTATGTTTGCCCCTACCCCTTCTTCCCTTTTATATTCCACTTTTTTGAGAAAATTTTTAAAAAAGGTTTAAATACCTTTCCTTCACTGGGGAGCTGCAACACAGAGGCAACAGGAGCCCAAGAGGGAAGGGGGGGGTAAAGTTAAAATACCTTCCCTTCACTCGCCAAGTCGCACTGTGGCTTGGTGAGTGAAATTCTCCATTATACCCTATGGGGACGGTCCCCATACTGGTATTCAGGTATATTCAGGTGTACGGATTTTTTTTGGGTTCAACAGACCCAAATCCAAAAGAACCCCCCTACTTAGAACTCATCACGATCAAGTACTTGCCACCTTTCCCCATTTTCTGCTGCTGTGCATGTACTCATAGTTGAGACTGAGGGCAAAACCAGACATGAAGAAAGATCTGCAATCAGATCTCTAGCATGTTAGGGTTTTTTCTGTAAACAGCAGCCATGGGAGGCCTGGATTCATGTCAACCTAATGCCATTTCTCCAAACATCCCTTTCTAGCTAGTCCTAGCTCCAAACATCCAGCTGGTCTGACCTAGGATTTATGGTCTCACTTGTTATGGATGGGGTTGCACTCCTCTTGAAGGAACAGGTCTGTAGTCTGCAGGTGCTCTACGACTCAGGCATACTGCTGGATAAGCAAGTGGCAGCTGTGGCCAAGAGTGCCTTTTACCAGCTTCAACTGGTGCCACCAGCAGCCTTCCCTGGACAGAAAAGATCTGGCTGCTGTGGTGCCTGCCCTGGTTATATCTAGATTAGATTACTGCAATGTGCTCTATGTGAGGCTGCTCTTGAAAACAGTGTTTGGAAACTTTGGTATAGAATGCTGCAGCCAGGATGTTGACTGGAGTGGGTCTCAGGGACTATATCTTGGCCCACCTACACTGGCTTCTAATTTGTTTCTGGGCATAATTCAAGGTGGTCTTGACCTTCAAAGTCCTATATGGTTTGGGACCAACATACCTAGAGAACTGCCTAATCTCTCATGAACCTGCTCACCCTTTATGGTCATCTTCAGAGGCACTGCTTCGGATGCACCTGCCTTCTGAGATCAGGTGGGTGGGAACCCAGAAGAAGGCCTTCTCAGTCATGGCACCAAAGCTCTGGAACTCTCTCTCCAGGAAGATTTGTCTGTCCCCTTCTGTTGTTGTTTTCTGCCAGCAGGTGAGGACTTTTTGCTTTGTTTGGCATTTCCTCAATGATCCCTCCTTTCTAACCAATGTTTTTATTTTGTATGTATTTTAATTTTTTTTAAGTTGTTTAAATCACGTATGTTTGGAAGGAGGGTTTATTTTTAATGGATTTATAATGTATTTCATTATATATGTTTTAAGTTGTTAGCCACCTTGTAAGGGCAGAAAGGTGCAATAATTTTTTTTGTAAATAAATAAAAATATGTTAAGAACCAAATAAGAGAGTGGCAAGTTGCCATAGCACCCATATCCCTAAGAGCCAATGTGGAATCACTGTGCAGCACATGTCTAAAGGGGAGCTGGAAAAAGACAGGAAAACTCCTATGTGTAGAAGTTCCATCATCCAATGCATATGCCACTGTATTTGCAGCAGTGATGAAAGCAACGTGGAGAATTCTTGTTGTAAGGAAGAAATCCTAGATGAGCCATGAAACAAAATTAAGCATTAATGTCCTAAACTGGTATTTATTTGTCACCTCTCCAGAGATCTGCTTGTGGTGGTTCACCACATTAAAACATGATAAAATCACATAACACAACATAAGAATTACTAATAGTAAAACAAATGATAAAAATAAGCAGTATAACCACATAAAAACAACACTTAGCAGTATAAAACGATAGCCATAGAACAGTCATGAGATTAGAAGCAGACCATGAAAACAGCTAAAAAAGATGGAACTCCTCAATCAAAGCCTGAATAAGAACAGCAAGGTAGGCACCAGACAAATGTCTGGTGGACATTTCTAGTTATATTTTGTTTTCCACAACAAACCCTTTGATGTATTAACAGCCAACTAAATATTGTGCTTTCATTAAATACACATAGTAATAAGAAACATGAATGGATTTCAGGCTGGCATTTTGAACACTATGTAGCAAGACAACAAGAAAGAAGTTTAGGCAACATCAAATACTATTTCATTTTATCTTCTTGTGTAAATCGAATTATTGCTCATTTAAGTAATTTGTAGGTAACAAAAATATATTTATAATAAAGGAAAATTACATACCCAGTAAAACAAGCAGCCATAAGTATACATATCTGAAGATGGAGATGGTGGTTGTCCATTTTTTATTTCAGGAGAAGTTAAGCTCAAACCATTCACTAGTACATAATTCACTGAAGCACGCTGATCCTAAAATAAAATGCCACAGTTTAGAATACAACAATTTGAATGTTCTGAAACCTTTCCTAATGACGGACTTCTGCTAGCCCAGACAGGATATCAGAAAGTCAAACTATCTCATTGAGTGGCAGGCAATGTTTAATGCAGAGTGGTATTATGGGGGCTGAACACACATCTTTTCCTAGCTTGCTCTCTGACCATTAACAGACCACTAATATTTTAATGGGAGCTGCGGTGGCTCAAGTGGTTAAGACACTGAACTGCAGGCTGTGGAAGGTCGGTAGTTCAGCAGTTCGAGACCCGAGTTGCCGCATGAAAGAGTGAGTGCCCGTCTCTAGTTCCAGCTCCTGCCAACCTAGCAGTTCGAAAGAAAGAAACTGCAAGTAGATAAATAGGTACCACTTCAGTGGGAAGGTAACAGTGTTCCGTGTGCCTTGGTGTTTAGTCATGCCGGCCACATGACCACGGAAACGTCTTTGGACAGCGCTGGCTCTTCGGCTTTGAAACGGAGATGAGCACCGCGGAATTAACAATGGTGGCAGAATTAACAATGGTTCCTTTGTCATAGGCAGATCACTATCTCCTTGTGTTTAAACTTACAGGGATTACCGAGCCTCTGAAGCATTGGGGAACGTTCTATTGATCCGCCCCTAGAGCCAGACGGATCCAAAAGGCTTTCTGATGGCTCTAGTTGATATGGTTGGTGGTGCTGTCAATGCCCTGGCTGACCTTTGGAATGAGGAAACAACCCAAGCAGATGCACTCTCTGAAGTAGTACAGCCCAGGCAGCCCTTTGGTTTTTTGTTCAGTCGCACAGTCGAGTCCGACTCTTCGCGACCCCATGGACCAGATCCCGCCAGGCCCTCCTGTCTTCCACCGTCCTCTGAAGTTGGCTCAATTTCATGTTTGTTGCATCGATGACACTGTCTAAACATCTCATCCTTTGCCGTCCCCGTCTTCTTTGACCTTCAATCTTTCCCAGCATCAGGGTCTTCTCCAGTGAGTGCTCCCTTCTCATTTGGTGGCCAAAGTCTTTGAGCTTCAGTTTCATTATCTGGCCTTCCAGGGAACAGTCAGGGTTGATTTCTTTTAGGATTGACTGATTTGATCTTCCTGCAGTCCAAGGGACTCTCAAGAGTCTTCTCCAGCACCATAGATCAAAAGAATCTATTCTTCGGCGCTCGGCCTTCTTTATAGTCCAACTCTCGCAGCCATACGTGACTACTGGGAATACCATTGCTTTGACCATGCGGACTTTTGTCTTTACAAAGGGGCTACATGTTGATGAAACAACAAGGGAGACTACTAGAGTGAAACTGGAGGAAGACTTGGGACAAATCTGATAAGACATGGACAAAACCTCATTTTAAAGTGTACTCTATGGCAGTGAGGGAGGCAAAGAAAAACAGGTTGCTTACCTGTAACTGATGATCTTTGAGTGGTCATCTGTGCCTTCACACCTATGGGGAAAAGGGCGCCTGCGCCTGACCCATTGGTAACTTTAACAAGCCTAAAGCCTCTTTTACCACGCTCCACCCCTAAGGCACATGTGGGGCCCCACTGCGTATGCCCACAGGGACGGAGCCCAGGTCTCCCGCCAGTTCCTTCTGACTGCTGAAAAACTCCCGCTAATCCGAGAAGGTTGACAGCAGAGGGGAAGACCAACTATCCCACCAGAGCCCCATGATGAGCTTGGACGTCCAGAACATAATGGCGAATGAACGTGTTTGGTGTCACCCATGTTGCTGCTCTGCAAATATCTTGTAGAGGGACTCCCCTCAGAAAGGCAGTAGAGGTTGCCACAGCCCTGGTGGAATGCGCTCTAACAGCTTTTGGCAAGGGCTGCTTCTCAAGGAGTTAACACCATATGATTGTCTCCACAATCCACTTTGAAAGTCTCTGAGCTGAAACCTTATGGCCCTGTTGATGCTGGCCATAGGTAATGAAGAGGTGATGATCCTTTCGAAACTGCTGCATCCGTTATAGGTAGAATAAGAGAGCCCGTTAACATCTAAGGAATGGAGGAGCTTCTCCTGTTCATCCTCAGGGTCGGGGGAAAAATCTGGGAATGAGATGTCGGACTGAAGGTGGAACTCCGACACTATCTTCAGTAGGAACTGAATGTCTGGGCTCAAGGTGACGCCACCGGTGGAGAAACACAGGTAAGGTGGATCATGCCTAAGTGTGACCAGTTTTCCCACTCTGCCAGCCGATGTAATTGCTACCAGAAATGCCGACTTCCAGGTGAGGAGGCAGAGGGAGATTCCAGGCTGGGGCAGGCAACTTACATGGAGGATGCATATGCAGCAGACCCCCTAAGAAACGCTTGGTGTGGGGATGGTTGAATACTGAGTACCCATCTACAGGATAGTGGTAAGTCGTAATGGTGGCCAGGTAAACCCATATTGACAAGTGACTCTGTCCCTTGTCAGCCAGCGACCGTAACAAACCGAAAATCACTGAGAGACTTCGTGTCTGCCAAGAAAAAGTGGCACAGTAGCTACAGGAGTTCGTGCAATGGGGTTCTCCAAGACAGAGTAAGCACAGCGAGTGCCCGTCTTTGGAGGCAAGCTGGCTCCCACACTTAGTGCAGCATTTAAAGAAGCTCCAATGTTCTGACATAGGCCGAGAGGGGGCCCAACTTCGGAAGGGGAGGGAGCAGGGAGGGCAGGGGGAGGGTTGGAAAGTTCTTTCTCCTTTTCTCAATTTCTTGGAGAATAAGAGGCAAGAGAAAAAGCTAGTCTCACAATTTTTCGAAGAAGTTCACCGACGAGGCCAAAGAGCAACCGGTCAGCGTGGCGGTCAGAAGAGAACTGGCCGGAGATCCGGGCTCCGCCCCTGTGGGCATGCACAGTTACCGATGGGTCAGGCACAGGAACCCTTTTCCCCACAGGTGTGATGCACAGAAACTACGACGAAGATACAACACTTCACCACCACCACTGCATCTGCACAGTGTAGGCCAGTAGAGCTGTTTCAGGTAGTTTGAGGCCTGCTGGGCTCTGGCCTGCAGAAGGTGGTGGACACCTCAGTGACCCATTGTGAACATCGATGATCAGCACTCTGCAGAAAAAAATCTCTTGCATCCATTCCAACTTGGACTCTACATAAGCAGTGACAGGGTCAGATGGTGCCGGGGAATCAATCTGTCCAATTGTTCAGGATAGTTTTCAGTTTATTCAATCTGATTTGCGGACAAGATCTTTGGAAGCTTGATGGCTACCACCTGCGTGTATGACCCTTACCCTTCTTGGTTCCTTAAATCTTTGGGGGGGGGGGAGGCTGGCTGGGTTTGAGAGGTAGTTAACGCTTCCTTAGGAGACAGGGTAGTCACCCCAGTCTTGAAACAGGCTGTGGTGCGTCCACTTCTAAAGAAGCCTACCCTCATCTTAGGAGATCTCAGAAACTATGGATCAGTCTCAAATGTCCCATTCCATCTTGTCCCTTAGGCTCTTTAACATCTACATGAAACTGCAGGGAGAGGTCATCTGGAAATTTTGACTGGATTAACACCAATATGTGGATGATACTCAGCTCTACCTTACACTTTCTGCTGATCCCAGGGAGCAGTTAAAAACCCTGAATTAGAGGGGATGTGGGCTTATAAACTGAAACTTGACAAGACAGAAGTGCAACTGGTGGGCGGAAGGTCTCACCTGTGATTTAAAGTATCACCCTTTATGAATGGGGTTGCACTTGCCCTGACCTGGATAGTCCAGGTAAACCCGATTTTGTCAGATCTTGGAAGTCAAGCAGGGTCAAATCTGGTTAGTACTTGGATGAGAGACCTCCTTGGAATATCAGCGGTCAGGAGGCGAGGGCAGGCTTTATTCAGCCACCTTCTCTAAATATCCACCAGGCCCCCAGTAGGGGTCAGTAACCAGAGGTCACCATGACTTCCAGGTGCACACACTGTCAGTCATCAGAGGTTGCCATGACTTTCAGGTGCACACATACTCACACGTGCACACACACATATGAAAAATCATTTTTTAAAAAATATACCCCCCTCCCCAAAAATGGGAGGAACAGGTCTGTAGATAGGGGGTGCTCTAGGACCCAGGCTGGATAAGTAGGTGGCAGCTACAGCCAAGAGTACCTTTACCAGCATTGACTGATTAGCGAGCTGTGACTTCCCTGGACAGAAAAGACCTGGCTGCTGTGGTGCATGCCCTGGTTACATCTATTTCAGATTACTGCAATACGCTTTATGTGGGGCAGCCCTAAAAAGTGTTCAGAAACTTCAATTGGTACAGAATACTACAGCCAGGATGCTGCCTGGAGTGGGTTATAGGAACTATATCTTGGCCCACCAACACTGGCTTCCAATTTGTTTCTGGGCATAATTCAAGATGCTGGTCTTGACCTATGAAGCCTTATATGGTTTGGGACCATATAAGAAGAATTGCCTAATCCCTTATGAACCTGCTCACCCATTATGGTTCATCTTCAGAGGCCCTGCTTTGAGTGCCGCCACCTTCTGAGATTAGGTGGGTAACAACCCAGGAGAGGGCCCTCTCAGTCATGGCACCAAAGCTCTGGGACTATCTCCCCAGGGAGATTCATCTGACCCCTTCTGTTGCCATCTTCCACCAGTGGGTACAGACTTTTTTGTTTTATTTGGCATTCCCTCAATGATCCCTCCTTCCTAACCAATTTTTAATTGCTATTTTATGTTTTCTATGTATTTTAACTGTTTGTTTTAACAATGTATGTTTGAGGGGACATTAATGCTTTTAAAATGTGATTTTATTATGTATGTTTTAAATTCTTAGCCACCTTCGTGGCCCTTCTAAGGGCAGAAAAGTAGGATTTTGTAAATGAAATGATTTTTCTTTTCAAGAAATTCTGGGCCATGAACATGTGGAGCGGCTTTATACAGTCAGACCACTGGACCACCTAGTTCAGTATTTTAGATTACATTTTACAGTGCCTTTCAAGGGTCTCAGGCAGAGAGAATTCTTTTCCAGCACCTACTACCTGATATCCCTTAAAACAAGGTGCTAGGGACTGGATTTGCAAGTTTCTGTATGCAGAGCAAGTGCTCTGACATGGAAGTAGTAGTCTGCTTATTTATACTCAGCAGTTGGTTTCTTTACCACTAATTTGGTGAAGTCGAAGTCTCCAACAATTCCTCGTTCTCGGTTTACAGCAAATACGTTATTTTCATGCAGAGAGCCATGCACTACGTTTGCTGTATGTAACGTATGCAGACCTCTGGCTACTCCTTTCATTACTTTCAAGATCTCCTAATGATTAACAAAAAAGCAGAGGGATTAATGCAATCGTTAGATAATCCAGAATATTACCATAAACCTTTTGGCAATATTCATACACATGTCCATACAGAGCCTTAAACAGCTGATAAAAAAATCAAAAATCAAGAGATACATCCCATTTATGAAACTTCCTTACTATCTACATTTACCAACATCACATTAACCAGATGGCTTTATGTTTTGCAACTCAGGAATAATCTTCAGATCAAGACAAATGCCTCTTCTACTGAAGTTTTAAGAAACACCAGATTCCAAATGTTTCAAAGCATATGAGAAACATGCAGCTTAATCTCCAACAAGGAACAGCAGCAAAGTAGAAACATCTCCATCCTGTTGATGGAAGGAAAAAGGAAGGAAACTCATGCCCTCACCACTATACCACAACGTATTGATACGGAATCCGGGGCAAGTGATGCTCTGTATTCTTGGTGTTTTGGGGGGGTGTCAACAGTGGGAGGGCTTCTAGTGTCCTGGCCCCACTGCTGGACCTCCTGATGGCACCTGGTATTTTTGGCCACTGTGTGACAGAGTGTTGGACTGGATGGGCCATTGGCCTGATCCAACATTGGCTTCTCTTATGTTCTTATGAGTGCCTGAAAATAGCCCAAGCTTGTATTTCCTGCTTCTCCCACCATGCAAGCTACCGAAGGAGTGCAGCAATTTTGCTGGATCTTATGACAGGATATTTCCCAACCAGCTCAGTATGACAAAAATAGGATAAGCAAATGGGAAATAAGATGGTGCTGAATTTCCTAGAAGAGTCTTCCACAACTGTTTGTTCACTGCAATCCAAAGACTCGCAAGAATGGCTTCCACACTGATATTCCAGATTATTTGTGTCTCCAATAACAGATTAGGATTCAAGGTTTTTCCTTGAAATTCTGAAATATTTCAGACACATTACTCCCTACGGTGGGACTCTTTCAGTTTGAGGGGCTAGAGTGGCTGTTTTTCAAGGAAATAACACTAGAATTGCAGGGAACCTAGTCCTGCCTGCCCACCAAAGATCCTCCAGGTTTCAAGTGGATTGGCTCAAGGGGTCCAATTCTAATGGGCCCCTGAACAACGTCCTCCCCAGCCATCGTACTTGTCTCCATTGTTTCCTATTTGCACAAAATTCAATGCTTTCTTTAGGACAAAGAAGCCAGCAGCAGAACACAAAAGAGCAACCATGGGCCAAAAAGCACACAAAGGCAAGCAGAACCAACAATGCCAACACAGTCAAGGTCAAATCAGAGAATCCAAACCAAACAAATTGGAGCAAGGGACACTGTTGCAAGCCCAACAGAACCAATGTCAAACCACAGAAGCCAAGCAGATCCCAGGGCTAATGTGGCAAGCCCAACAGAACCAATGGCAAATCACAGAATCAAACTTGGACCCCTTCCCCCAAAGCAAAAAACTTCAAAAATGGAAAACATTTCAGATACTGGGAACATGCAAAGCAGTTAAGAATCCTCAACATGCCAAGAGAATCCAATAAAACAGCTCAAGCCTTTTAAATGCTTTAAAAAAACAGAAAAGAATCCAAAGGCTTCCCCCACCACTACAAGCCTCCCCACCCAAGGCAGAAACAAAAGATGCAGAAAAACTTGAAATAATATTTTTATTATTATTATTGTCTATGTTCCCTTTTGTGCATTCTAACTGTAATAGCCTTTGGCCCCACACAATAAATGTTACCTACCATGACATAATATTTTTTATAATATTTTAAAACCAAGTCCACTGTGGGCAACCCAATCCTGAAGATGTCCAAGCACATAACAAGAAGGTGTTCCTGGCAGGCAGCAGCATGAAGAAGAATTCCAGAGCACAGCAGCAACAGCAAGCACCACCAGGACTCAACAAAAAATATAGTCTTGAAATGGAGCCAAGCTGCAGGGCAAGCCTGCTTTTTATCCTCTTTGCCCATGCTCAGAGAGCCTGGAGGACTGAGAGAGAATTGTTATGACTAATGCTCCCTCTAAGCTGTGGAGTCTTGTGAGCAAAAATTCTACTTTGTGAGCTACTGGCACTAAAGTTGTGAGTGAGCGATTTGGCTACTGCATAAATTAGTTTGCTCTGGAACCATTCTTCTTGAGCTAAGACAAAAATCTGTGAGCTGGAGGCTAAAAAACTGTGAGCTAGCTCACACTAGCTCAGCTTAGAGGGAACACTGGTTATGACTGGGCAGCCAGTTCTAGCATTCCCTTCAAATCAATGTCTGATCCTATTGCCTGAGAAGCTGCCTCCCTCCCCACTCCCTGCCCAGGAAACTTGTTAAATGGTGGGGGGAAAGGCCTAAAAGTCATGAAATGCTGGTCCCATGTATTCCTGAATATTTCTGGAAACTGCTTAAACAGATAAAGACTGCAGATTCCAGAAATAATCTAGTTCATTCCAACTATCAAATATTATATAAAAATTTCACCAGTATCGAAATCAATTTTTTAAGTCTGTACAAATCAATTCATCAAAGGATCTAGTTTTTAGATTGGGGCTGCACATTCACAGAAAGCCCATAAAAACACTTCAGTACCTTATATTTAAGGCTTACAAATAATAATGTTCAATTTTTAAATCCTAATCATGACTAACTGTTCCATTCAGATATCTAGCTATGATGTATACATATTATGTCCTATTCTGAACAACTCCTAGACTCCCTACTTGCACAGTTAAGTAAACAGACACTGAGTGAATGAACATATGAATGTGAGGCTACCAAGTGGGTGGGGGGAAACACACAACTGACTTTTCAAGTAAAGATACTATATATTACTTACACCTGGAGTTAAAGGAACACTAGTCTGCAGTGCACCCAGACTTGCTCCAGCATAATACGGGACCATCACATAAGCCAATGGATCACTCTTCACAATAAAAAAATGGAAGAGGGGGAAGAGAGAAAATTGATCAGAGGTTAAAATACTGCAGAGTTTCTACAATCAGCTTTGAGAGTTAGCCACTGTAGTTGGTTGCAGCAAACACAGGTGTCTTGTAGTACCTTAAACACTAGCAGCTTCTCATGGTTTAAACTTCCATGGACTGGAGCCAACTTCATCAGATGGTGCTCAGACCATGAATGTTTATGCCACTGTACGTCTATATTATCCTTCAACAGTGCATATAATCAATGTATTAACATTTATATATGTATTACATTTATTATTGTATTTATAATATACATGCAACAATTTTATAACTTGCCTTGCATAAAAACAGGAACATCAGTTGCATTAAACCAGATTCCTCCTTTAATTCCCTCCAGGCTTTGTGATATTCCGCTGCTGTTTTTATCACTCCTGTTTCTGTATTCGTATCCACAACATAACCCTGAGAAAAGAAATAATTTAGTTATGAATTAGAAGGCTGAATTATATTCCACAAAGATTTAAAGCAGATGTCTTAGGAACACTATGTCAAGTAACCTGTTACCATATTCTAAGACTTGCATCCATATTGATGGCCCAGATGCCCCACTGCTCACATAGCAATCTGGAGGTAAATGTGTTGCAATTTCCTTCTAGGATTTATTGTGTCCTATCATCAGTATTAAAATGTTGAGTGCTCCTAACAACCCTAAGCAGGGAGGAGCGAAAGCTGCCAGCTTTGTTGGTCTGCACAGAACAGCTAGATTTGAATCCAGTAGCACCTTAGAGATTAAAAAAAAAAAGCGCTAAGGAAGGGAGCACTGACTCTCAAAAGCTTATACTCCCCAAATCTTGCTGACCTCTAAGGTGCTGCTGGACTCAAATCTAACTGCCAGCTTCAGCTTCCTCTGGGCCAGAAAGCACTGATGACTTACTAAGTCTTTGTAAAATCTGCTTCATTTGCAAATATGCAAACCTAAGCAGAGGCACTCATATGCTACCCTGTAAATTCTCTTGGGGGAAAAGATGCATTGCCAAATGTTTCAACTTCAACCAACTCACAGTTCTGTCTCTCTAAAACTGTTGTTTCTTTCTAACCAACCAATTCCCACCCCCCCAAAGTCTTGCCCTCTCTCTTCGGCTGGGGGAGGCGGAGGGGGGGGGAGTGAGAAAGTGTGTATTTTCAAAGTTCTTGTGTCCTTCGAAACTACAGGGATAGATTTAAAACATTAGTCGTAAAAGATTTAAAACATTACTCTTAAAAAAAAAAGGAGACTTTTAAGACAAATATTTCATGGATGACAGCTCACTTCTTTACACACCACCACCTAGCATTAGTCCTCATTCACAAAATATTGTGGGCTATTGGCCTAACACAGGAGTAGCAGGTAGCTGCAGTGCCACTATATTCATTATACTGCATACAGTGGTGAGACTGGGAATGCCCAAGAGCCGCTAAGGGGAGAAATGGAAGGGATCCTAGACTTACCCAGAAATATGAACTATAATCCAGGCAAGTTCATGGGTATTCCTGGATCTAAAACAATGCTGAGACTATATCCCCATCCCAATCAGCAGCCTCTATGCTGCATAAAAATCCTCTTTGTAACATCTGGGGTGATCCCAAATCCCTAAATACAAAATACTCTCCAAAAAGTGGACTTAGTCTGATTTCTTCAAACTGAGAGTCAGACTAGACAGGACAGAGATCGCAGGTCTGCACCAGTCATTTAAAGACAAATTACAGCAGCTTGGAAGCCCAAAAAAGAGCATGGGTATCCATCTTTTGCCTCCACTTTTCTTTAAAATGCTACATAAGTACAGGGAGTCTGGTTTCAATTTGTAAAACTATGCAGGGGTGAAAGGGTTAAAATCTACTTTACCACCACCCCTCGTGTCTCCACTTCAAAACAGAGGTCTATACATAAGCTTAAAGAGCCACAGGGAAGATCTGGCCTTGATAGTGAAAACAGACTAGATTGCTGGGAGCTCCACAATTAAAAATATATCCAGACACTCAGCTGTCCAGGTATCTCACCATCCAATGCTGGTTTGTAGGAATCCGAACTGTTCTTTTCAGCTCAATACCTAGAGGTTGCCAACAATCTTGGAGGAAAAAAGCCCTGTCCCTTTAACAGAGGCTTAATATGTGCAAATGAGCAGCTGAAACAGTTTCACAGCATGGAGCTGAACAACATCTGCTGGTAAGTTAACATCTCATTAAGCTTCTATTAAAGGGACTATTTGTTCTCCAGTGAGTTGGCAACCCTAGCAATACCAGAATTTGCAGCTTAAAAGTTTAATACTAATATCTGAGAATGTGAAAGTTTTAGAAAAGCAAGTTGGGGAAGTGGCTAGAAACATCTATTATCTATATACTGTGTGTACCAATTGGTCCAAATGGATCCTGCTGACCTTGCTATGCTGATCCATGCCACTGTAATCTCAAGGCTACATTACAGTAATGCACTATACATATAATGGAAGTGCCCCTGAAAACTGTTCAGAAACTTCAGTAGGAACCAAATGCTGCCACTAGATTACTGACCAGTATGTTCACAGATATAACACCTGTGCTTCTGCAGTGTCACTAGTAACCCATTTGTTTCCAGACACATTTCTAGGTGCTGGTTGTTACCTTTAAAGCCCTTCATGGCCTGGAACCTACATATTTAAAGGCCCGCCTTTCCTCGTATGATCCCATGCACCAACTAAGGTCCATCAGGCACCTCACTTCTAATGTGCCCTCCAATCAGGTCTGTTCAGCTACAGCCCTTAGCCACTCGTTTTTAGAGACTGCACCAACACTTTAGAACAGCCTGCCACATATAGTATGGAAACGCCTACTCTCTTCGCCTTCTGTAAAACGTGTAAGGTGAAATTTTCTCAATGTACCTTTAGCCAATGAATGGAGTGACAGCACTGGAGCTTCAATGTGATGTATTTCAATTCTCGAGTTTAATTATGTTTTTATTTGTGTATGTTTATATTTTGTAAGCTACCGTGGGCACTGTGAAAAAGTGGAACAGAAATATTTTAAACTAGGAGTAAGGCTCGTTGTGGGAAGAAATATAACGAGCTTTAGAAGGAAGCTCCAGGTGAGTGGCCCGACTGTGGCTGGTGGGGCAGCAGAGGGAAGGGGAAAATAAAGGGAGGCAAGCCATGTCTCAAGTCATTTTGCTGCCCCAAGTGGGTAGTATGGGAGGACAGCCTCATGGTAACAGGTATGGTTCCCTCCACCCCTGACTTATGTTGATTTGGGGTTATGCAGTGGCAGCTAAGGTAGAAAAGCACCTCCTCCTATGCCATGTCTTCTGGGTTCCAAGGGTCTGGAAAGCGGTTCCATAGCCAGTTACAGGGTTGCCAACTCTGGGTTGGGAAATACCTGTAGATTTGAGGGGTAGAGCCTGGGGAGGGCAGGGTTTGGGGTGCAGAGGGACCTCAGCAGGGTATAATGCCATTGCCCAAAGCAGCCATTTTCTCCAGGAGAACTGATCTTGGAGCTCTCCAGGTGCTGCCTGCAGGATGGCAATATTAAGGGGAGGGCCAGACCTGTAGATTTGAGGGGTGGAGCCTGGAGAGGGCAGGGTGTGGGGTGCGAAGGGACTTCAGCAGGGTATAATGCCATAGAGTCTACTGCCCAAAGCAGCCATTGTAGTAGCTGAGAAATTTTCGGTAGGGGAAATGATGTGCTGTGACTGGAGAACACTGTGATTTCTGGGAGATCTCCAGGCCCCACAGGGAGATTAGCAACTCCAGTGACTGTTTAAGGGAAGA
>NW_015170938.1:66861-83854 GCF_001447785.1 Gekko japonicus
TTGGGGGGAGAGGAACAGCAAACTGTTTAGAATATTGGAGGCGAGACTCAGGCAACGCAGCCAGTGGATAGGGACGGCTTCTGAGTGACAGATCAGGGATCCAACTGATTTGGGACATGTGGAATGTTCAGGAGAGTCCATGACCAAAACAGAATTATTATATAGAGAGATGAATTAATTCAGTGAGTTGTTTTCCTTTAACAATTGTTTTTTAAAAATTAGGAATTGTACCTTTAGGAGGACTTTCTGCCCTTGAAACTCTGAGCAAACTACAGAGTGTTTTGTGCTTAGTTCCTTCATTGGTTCAGCATCTAAAAGATCACGCTCCAAAGTCACTGTGAGAAGTCCTCCTGAGTTCTGGAGAACACAAAATAGATTATTCACAGCTGTATTACACAAATGCTGATACTGCAGACATGTAAACAACACACCAAGGAACTAATTACATCATCATTAAATGACTGACATTTTATGCCAAAAAGAACTATACCTGTTTTAAAACAAAACATTTCCCCTTTGCAATCTCTGTCATCTAATTTTAAAGTTTACTGATTTGTTAGCTAAAATGACAGCATGCCAAAGAATCATCAAAATATGAACCCCTCACAGTATGATATGGGCTTCCACAATCCATTTTCTTTATTTGTTACGGCACCAAGCCAGCGAATCAGTAACACCATACAAAACCAATATAAACAATTGTTAAAATACAAATATACTAATATAAAAACCATGGTCTAAAACAGTGGTGGGCAAGAGAGCCACATATCATTAGTCAAGAGAGCCAAATATCAACAGTACAACGATTGAAATTTATTTTGAGAGCCA
Source organism: Gekko japonicus (assembly GCF_001447785.1). Lineage (NCBI taxonomy): Eukaryota > Metazoa > Chordata > Lepidosauria > Squamata > Gekkonidae > Gekko > Gekko japonicus. The sequence goes on from NW_015170938.1 coordinate 67,690, forward strand.
AATTTTAAGTAATTGATATAGTCAGAGTCCATCAGATCAGGCATTTCCTTTACCAAAGGTAAGATATATTTGGCTCGAACAAACTTGTACCATGGGCACCTGAGAAGCAAATGTTCAATAGTTTCAACTTCTCCCAAATCACATTGACAAAGTCTCTGGCACCCTTCTTCCAGAAAATGCTGCACCCCACCCCTACTCAACCTTTAAAGCTTTTTACTGGCTAAACACTTGCCATTTCATTGCAAAACCGTTGTCTATGGCATCCATTTTTGTTTACTGATCTTCTCCTTCTACAGCAAAACCAAAAGCGAAACAGATGGCCAGCAACAGAACCACTGCTCAATTTTTAGGAATGACAAAAGTTGTTACATAAGACATTTTTGGAGAAGAACAGTAGAACCTCAGACAAGCAAGAGGTTTATGATGCAAGAACACACATCTGAGATGCAACAGCAAGCAACTTTGCCACCTGGCAATCTGGTCAGTCAGGATGGAGTGGCAGAGCAACGAGGAACATCAAGGCAACTCCAGCCCCTCCCCTCCTGCCCCAAACTGGGAGGGGCAGGATTACAATATGTAGCTCTTACTTGATTTTATACTCCCTAAATAATCTGAAACAGCCAGAAGTTGCCTTGCTTCTTTCTCTGCAGAAAGCAACTTACCATATACTCCAAAATTCCTGCTTCTGGATGAAGGAGTGGCAGCTCAGGGAACCATTTCTGTACCAGGCGATTAAGCTTCTCCTAAATTAGAGTATACATCCCAGCATGAACACAAAGAGCAATACACTGAAAACAGCATTAACCAATGTTTGTTCTTTATAATTGCATGATGATAATTTAATGATCACATGTGGCAAAGTGACACAGAATTGATCGTGAAAGTTTAGTCTCTCCATAACTCTGTCCAACTAGATTTATTCCATTCACTATTGAAAAATAGCCTTCTAAATAAGGGAGGATCCATGTCTTCTCCACCAACACACAAGGAAGTTTCATTTGTGTCTTTGTTCTTATGCTAGCAGCCTATACGAAGTTAGACATGCTGTTTTATCCTAACACAGATGTTCCATGAAAAACCAAGTTTCTTCCAAGCAAATGCATTCAACAACTGAGATGTGATCAAGATTTTTTACTTCAGCTTTAGACATACCCAGTTCATTCTCAAAAGAACTCAATAGCTCAAAAAAATTATAACCATTTCTCTGTAGTCAGGAAAGTTTTGCAAAGTACTAGCCCTGAGAACCCTATCTTTTTATAATATTATATACCCTTTGAGTTTACTCAGAATTATACATGCAGCACATTACACCATGTCAAAGTTCAATCAGCACAACAGCTTCAATTCAAAAGGTGTTCACGTAACTGAATACTTACATATTCTTCTTGTTCTTGATATATATCCTGAAAGACGCTATTACGCAGCCCAGCAATTTCTTCTTTTATTTTTGCCATTCCAGACTCACTGTAATCATCACACTGAAAGCAAAATATAAAATTACCACTTCCACAGAGTATATTATTGCATCATCATAGGCAATATGTAACACTAGGAACAAAAATGCCACCTTTTAAATTTAGGATATTTCTGTGCTGCCTCTTTGGAGTCCTGCTTGAGGAGGCTTACAATGTAACAATATAAAAATAAGCCATTGGACATAAACAGCATAAAAGTTATCTATAAAACAGAAGCAAACAGTTTTAAAAGCTGCTAAAATAAACTTCCTAATTAGAAGTTCAGGTAAAAAGATCTGTTTCAGCACGGTGCCTCAAAAAAATATAAAGTAGGTGTCATGTGAGCCTCAAAGGGAAAAACACTGGTAGTGCGAGGTGCCACCACAGAAAATAACCTTTAATCAAGCACAGTCTGCCTGAATCTACTTGCAGAGCCTCTTGATAACAAATTATACCAGTCCAACTGAGTCTGGAGCAACTCAGTATAGGACTGCTCCATCAAACAGATTATTCACCCAGCTCTCTGGATTTAAAAGCATTTGTAGTTCCTTAAAAATTCCCATGAGACACTTATCTGGACCGGGCATGCAGTGGCCCCAGAAGCTCTTGTCCCGTCCCCATTCATGTGTAGAAATACCCATAGAGGGCTAAGAGAGAAAAGTCTTAACACACAAAAGGGAACAATTTCCATACTTCTTCCAAGTTGCTCTTTTCAACCAGCTTCCACCTCAGTTGGGCCTTCAGGCTTTTCAGTCTCTTCTTAACCAGTAACAAACCATCAGTGTTGGGACTTTTATCCAGCCACTCCGCAATCTGCTTTTGGAACTGAAGTAATAGATAATTATTTAAAAAAATAGATTTACACATATACTCCAGTATAAATTTAATTTAAAACATTGTTATGCCACCTTGGAATCCAGATAGGGTCCCCAAGCTGGCAAACATGAAAACATTTTAATACTGAAATCACATTTAAAATAACTTATAAAATAATTCAATAAAAACATAGATGCAAAAACGCAACATCAAAATCCGGGTGGAGGGCCAATAGCAGTTTATTGGGAGTATGCCCAAATGAAACAAAAAAAATCTTCATGTGCTGGAAGGCAGCAAGAGAGGGAGACAGATGAATCTCCCTGGGGAGGAGGAGTTTGAAAGTTCTGGCACCACAACCCAGAATGCCCTTTCTCAGGATGCCACCTGTCTAATCTCAGATGGTGGGGGCACCCGAAGCAGAGGCCCAAAGATGACTGGAGTGGATGGGTAAGTTGTATGAGAGAAGGTGGTCCTTAAGGTATGCTGAACCCAAGCTATATAAGGCTTCAAAAGCCAATACCAGACCGTGAATTAAGCCCAGAAGCAAACTGGGAGCCAGTGTAGATGCCAGAAGAATGGAGTGATATGGTCCCTGCAACCCACTCCAGCAAGCAGCATTCTGTACCATCTGTCACTTCTGAAGAGTCTTCAAGGGCAGTCCCGTGTAAAGCACGCATTGCAGTAATCTAGTATAGTGGCTACCAGGACATGCACCACAGAGGCAAGATCATTCCTGTCCAGGAAGGGTTGCAGCTGGCTCACCACACAAAGCTAGTAAAGGGCACTCCTGGCCACCACTGCTGACTGTTTATTCAACAGGAGGGCCAGGGCCAGCAGCACCCCTGAACTATGAACCTTAAAAGCATTTGTAGTTCCTTAAAAATTCCCATGAGACACTTATCTGGACCGGGCATGCAGTGGCCCCAGAAGCTCTTGTCCCGTCCCCATTCATGTGTAGAAATACCCATAGAGGGCTAAGAGAGAAAAGTCTTAACACACAAAAGGGAACAATTTCCATACTTCTTCCAAGTTGCTCTTTTCAACCAGCTTCCACCTCAGTTGGGCCTTCAGGCTTTTCAGTCTCTTCTTAACCAGTAACAAACCATCAGTGTTGGGACTTTTATCCAGCCACTCCGCAATCTGCTTTTGGAACTGAAGTAATAGATAATTATTTAAAAAAATAGATTTACACATATACTCCAGTATAAATTTAATTTAAAACATTGTTATGCCACCTTGGCATCCAGATAGGGTCCCCAAGCTGGCAAACATGAAAACATTTTTTTAATACTGAAATCACATTTAAAATAACTTATAAAATAATTCAATAAAAACATAGATGCAAAAACGCAACATCAAAATCCGGGTGGAGGGCCAATAGCAGTTTATTGGGAGTATGCCCAAATGAAACAAAAAAAATCTTCATGTGCTGGAAGGCAGCAAGAGAGGGAGACAGATGAATCTCCCTGGGGAGGAGGAGTTTGAAAGTTCTGGCACCACAACCCAGAATGCCCTTTCTCAGGATGCCACCTGTCTAATCTCAGATGGTGGGGGCACCCGAAGCAGAGGCCCAAAGATGCTGAACCCAAGCTATATAAGGCTTCAAAAGCCAATACCAGACCGTGAATTAAGCCCAGAAGCAAACTGGGAGCCAGTGTAGATGCCAGAAGAATGGAGTGATATGGTCCCTGCAACCCACTCCAGTTAACACTCTGGCTTAGTGATATGGTCCCTGCAACCCACTCCAGCAAGCAGCATTCTGTACCATCTGTCACTTCTGAAGAGTCTTCAAGGGCAGTCCCGTGTAAAGCACGCATTGCAGTAATCTAGTATAGTGGCTACCAGGACATGCACCACAGAGGCAAGATCATTCCTGTCCAGGAAGGGTTGCAGCTGGCTCACCACACAAAGCTAGTAAAGGGCACTCCTGGCCACCACTGCTGACTGTTTATTCAACAGGAGGGCCAGGGCCAGCAGCACCCCTGAACTATGAACCTGAGCCTGGAGGGAGAGTACCACAATTTATCTAACACACACTGGGAAGATCTGTTTATGGCTCTGCCAGTGTCTAACTAAACCTTTATCTGGAGACCAATTCCTAGTTATATAAAGGGAAACAAACTGCATTAAAATCTTTCAAAAAAGAAGAGTTTTCATGACGCCGTAACATTATACTTAGCTTACTGGGTTCCGTTTGCAAACTGTATTACTAATAACTGGAACCCAGTGTTTTTCCCTCCTATGTGTGCTGTTCAACAGCCTTCAACAGACAACAGAAATTAAATGCAAGTGTTTAAAAGGTTGAAACTTACTGTGGGTGAAAACAGATTGCTTTAACTCTGAGTATATGACAAACTGACCTCAACACTGTCCAGATATTTGTGATACACAGTAGTCAGGAGATGTTGCTCTTGGTGGAACTTCCGCATTACCTCACTGTACACAGTCATGATTATATTTTTATCTGCTTCATCTAGTTCCTAAATGGAATTTCACACAGAGAGACAGATAACATATCTACAGCTGCATACAGATTATTCAGGTTAACCCCTAGATAAGACGTTTCAGCACGATGTGTTCATCCCTCAAGTCTAAAGCCATTGTGGACAAGGTTCTGTGGTAAATTAGGCCCAAAGAACACCCAGCCAGAGGGGCAGTTCTCTCAGACATCAGCTCCTCACATTTACACAACAATCTTTTGTATTACAAAGGGAAAATCTTCCTCACTCATTAAAAGACACTTTGAAGCATAAATTGGACTTGGAGGGTGCATGTTGTTATTCAAAGTGATCTTTGCTCCCAGCTTCAGGTCCCAGACTGAAGATAACCTACTAACTTCTGCTTGCCACTTTCTGCTGCCAGCATCTGGAAGACGCCTGAGAGCAGCATACATGTGCAGCTCTTACCTCTCCTAGGTCCCTTCTGCACTAGACCTTAAATCCTGGTTCAACCCTGTCCCTGAACTTACATTCTATACTAAACGCAAGTTCACCCCTGTAATTATCTCAGGGTATTTTTTGTTTCCACATTACATTGAGGTAACCCCGGTTTCGCCCCACACCTGTCCCGGGATAAACGGATGCTGTTATAACCAGGGATAAATGCAAGGTACTGTGTCGCGAACTGAACTCTGATAAAACTAGGGATGGATGAGATCTAAGTGTGGAAAGGACCCTAGTGAGGTATGGGGGGAGCTAGGAGTCTTTTAAAAGATTAAGACTTCCCAGCATAGCTTTGCAGGAGACACCTTCCCTCCTCCTCATGCTGGAATCCAATCCAAATCTTTCCCCGAATCCATTTTGTCACTCAGTGCATTCATGACATACCAAGTTTACTAAACAGAGAGGAGTGATACTAAATACTGCAAAGAAGAAAAGATAAGCACACTCAGGAAAAGCTTCACTAAAAATACAGCAACATAAGGACATCAGGCATCTAAGAGCAATATAAAAAATACAGAACAGTAACAACCATGGAATAAAACCTCAAAGATGAAATCAAACAGAATACAGAGCACAGATGCATCATACCAATATGAGTTCTTTGGACCACACTAGAGCAGCAGGACCTTCTACTTAAATCTCCCCATTCTGAGACCATCCTCAGAACCTCGATTCAGCCCATTAGTTGGTAATCTCTACAAGAGAAACAACCTGTATTTCTGAGACCACTCCCCACATCTTAAAGAAAAAGACACTTACAACCAAGGAAAGGTCCAGTTCTTGGGAAATACCCAACTCAGTCTTCTTGAGAATATCATCAATGTTGCCAACTGCATCTTCAGATTTCAAAAATGTTTCTGATGTTATGTCAAAGTACTTTAAGGGCAAAGAGACAAAAGAAAAGAAAAAGTGTATCTATATTTCATTAGGTAACTAAAAGATCCCTGTTAGCAGGACTGATTAAGACTAACACTGAATGGGAAAAGGACCCCAGGCATTTCACACATTACAGAATATACAGGTTGGTCAGGGTCCCTGAAGTGTGTAACTGTCAGACATAAGTTATGGGTTTTCCTCAGTTCTTATGTGCATGGTACCTGTTTTGGTTCAGGACTGTGGTGTGCATGAAGAAGGGCCTTCAGCCTCCACCCCCCCCCCATCCCACTGTCTTTACCTGAAACAGAGAGACACCGGGGGGGGGGGAACTTAACCCAATAAAATTGAATCAAGAACCGAAAAGGTAAGAAAGAAACCTTATAGAGCCAATAAAATCTCAGATATACTTGTTATAAGTAAAAATACATGTAATTATTTTGAAAAAAGTTTATAAAACATATAAGGGCCCAATGAAAGCCTCGTTACAAAGTACAAATGATGTACACACAAGGACCAATTATTGTGATCCAATTTCTGCCCAATCAGGCCTTCTTCAGAGGTCAACCAATTTTAGGTACAAATAGGCACATTACAAAAAACTGGCAAAAAATATGTCAATACTGGACCAAAAAAGGAATATTCCAAAGTGAGATTAATAGACACAAGACAGGAACGTTTATGAGGCTTCCTAGGAATAAGTCATGTGTCCAGTGCATATGCACAGGTGGTAAAAGATGTTACTGTACTGCATCTTCTAATTCTGCTAAAGAGTAACGATATATTCAATTAATCAGAGCTAAAATGTCCTCAATAGAAAGCTGGATCAGAATTGGAAGATACAGTACAATAACATCTTTTACCACCTGTGCATATGCTCGGATCTTGTCTGGATGCATTGATTTGCTGGGGCAAAAGAGATGTAGAGGCCATGCCTGATCTGGCCACAGCCCAGCCCCCTCAGGAGGCTGCAGAAGCAGAAAGACCTGGCAAGGCTGCAGCCCAGGAGGGAGAGGGAGCGGCTGCTGCCAGGGGCGGCACCTCTTCGTGGTGCTGCATAGTAGGCAGGTGCCAGCCATGGGCTCCCTCCTGGACTTGTGCCACCTCAGCCTCTGGAACTCAGCCCAGACCACGGCATGTCTCTGACCCTGCAGAGCCCCACTGGGTGCGTAGAGTTGGCAGTCAGGAGAAGGAGGTGAGAGGCTCGGGAGAAGGAGGAAGAGGAAGAAGCCACCCCGTCACAGTGGAGAGCACAATCCCTCTTGCCCTCCACCCCTCTCTACAAAGTGCACATACCCATTAGGGTGCCGTCTGGGGAGCCCATCTTCACCATCCCTGGGGGGCAGGACAGATTCGGGAGGAGTTGTCACCCCAAGGGTCCGATTCGTGGCTATGGGCCTGATCATACTGCTTAAATGTTTTTAAAGCTCCATGCCTCTAACCTGCTTCCACCAATGCAGATCCCTTGTGTGTTCAATATAGCTTCCAAACACTGACAATATCCAACATAATATTTGAAATTTGTGCAGGTGGCTCTCTGTTACAAGCACATGGAGAACTGATCAGAACAAATAAATTAATTGCCTGAAGGAACTCTCAGGGTCAGAGTAGATGCAATAGGGTGGGGTGATAGAAAGCCACGTGTTTTCATTCATGTGTAAAACCTTTCATATTTAAAACAGAGGAGACAGAATTGTAATTATGTATTAAACTAAAATCAGAGCAGGGTATTTTTTGTTTCCACATTACATTGAGGTAACCCCGGTTTCGCCCCACACCTGTCCCGGGATAAACGGATGCTGTTATAACCAGGGATAAATGCAAGGTACTGTGTCGCGAACTGAACTCTGATAAAACTAGGGATGGATGAGATCTAAGTGTGGAAAGGACCCTAGTGAGGTATGGGGGGAGCTAGGAGTCTTTTAAAAGATTAAGACTTCCCAGCATAGCTTTGCAGGAGACACCTTCCCTCCTCCTCATGCTGGAATCCAATCCAAATCTTTCCCCGAATCCATTTTGTCACTCAGTGCATCTATGACATACCAAGTTTACTAAACAGAGAGGAGTGATACTAAATACTGCAAAGAAGAAAAGATAAGCGCACACAGGAAAAACGTCACTAAAAATACAGCAACATAAGGACATCAGGCATCTAAGAGCAATATAAAAAATACAGAACAGTAACAACCACGGAATAAAACCTCAAAGATGAAATCAAACAGAATACAGAGCACAGATACATCATACCAATATGAGTTCTTTGGACCACACTAGAGCAGCAGGACCTTCTACTTAAATCTCCCCATTCTGAGACCATCCTCAGAACCTCGATTCAGCCCATTAGTTGGTAATCTCTACAAGAGAAACAACCTGTATTTCTGAGACCACTCCCCACATCTTAAAGAAAAAGACACTTACAACCAAGGAAAGGTCCAGTTCTTGGGAAATACCCAACTCAGTCTTCTTGAGAATATCATCAATGTTGCCAACTGCATCTTCAGATTTCAAAAATGTTTCTGATGTTATGTCAAAGTACTTTAAGGGCAAAGAGACAAAAGAAAAGAAAAAGTGTATCTATATTTCATTAGGTAACTAAAAGATCCCTGTTAGCAGGACTGATTAAGACTAACACTGAATGGGAAAAGGACCCCAGGCATTTCACACATTACAGAATATACAGGTTGGTCAGGGTCCCTGAAGTGTGTAACTGTCAGACATAAGTTATGGGTTTTCCTCAGTTCTTATGTGCATGGTACCTGTTTTGGTTCAGGACTGTGGTGTGCATGAAGAAGGGCCTTCAGCCTCCACCCCACCCCCATCCCACTGTCTTTACCTGAAACAGAGAGACACCGGGGGGGGGGAACTTAACCCGATAAACATGAATCAAGAACCGAAAAGGTAAGAAAGAAACCTTATAGAGCCAATAGTTAAAATCTCAGATATACTTGTTATAAGTAAAAATACATGTAATTATTTTGAAAAAAGTTTATAAAACATATAAGGGCCCAATGAAAGCCTCGTTACAAAGTACAAATGATGTACACACAAGGACCAATTATTGTGATCCAATTTCTGCCCAATCAGGCCTTCTTCAGAGGTCAACCAATTTTAGGTACAAATAGGCACATTACAAAAAACTGGCAAAAAATATGTCAATACTGGACCAAAAAAGGAATATTCCAAAGTGAGATTAATAGACACAAGACAGGAACGTTTATGAGGCTTCCTAGGAATAAGTCATGTGTCCAGTGCATATGCACAGGTGGTAAAAGATGTTACTGTACTGCATCTTCTAATTCTGCTAAAGAGTAACGATATATTCAATTAATCAGAGCTAAAATGTCCTCAATAGAAAGCTGGATCAGAATTGGAAGATACAGTACAATAACATCTTTTACCACCTGTGCATATGCTCGGATCTTGTCTGGATGCATTGATTTGCTGGGGCAAAAGAGATGTAGAGGCCATGCCTGATCTGGCCACAGCCCAGCCCCCTCAGGAGGCTGCAGAAGCAGAAAGACCTGGCGAGGCTGCAGCCCAGGAAGGAGAGGGAGCGGCTGCTGCCAGGGGCGGCACCTCTTCGTGGTGCTGCATAGTAGGCAGGTGCCAGCCATGGGCTCCCTCCTGGACTTGTGCCACCTCAGCCTCTGGAACTCAGCCCAGACCACGGCATGTCTCTGACCCTGCAGAGCCCCACTGGGTGCGTAGAGTTGGCAGTCAGGAGAAGGAGGTGAGAGGCTCGGGAGAAGGAGGAAGAGGAAGAAGCCACCCCGTCACAGTGGAGAGCCCAATCCCTCTTGCCCTCCAGCCCCATCTACAAAGTGCACATACCCATCAGGGTGCCGTCTGGGGAGCCCATCTTCACCATCCCTGGGGGGCAGGACAGATTCGGGAGGAGTTGTCACCCCAAGGGTCCGATTCGTGGCTATGGGCCTGATCATACTGCTTAAATGTTTTTAAAGCTCCATGCCTCTAACCTGCTTCCACCAATGCAGATCCCTTGTGTGTTCAATATAGCTTCCAAACACTGACAATATCCAACATAATATTTGAAATTTGTGCAGGTGGCTCTCTGTTACAAGCACATGGAGAACTGATCAGAACAAAGAAATTAATTGCCTGAAGGAACTCTCAGGGTCAGAGTAGATGCAATAGGGTGGGGTGATAGAAAGCCACGTGTTTTCATTCATGTGTAAAACCTTTCATATTTAAAACAGAGGAGACAGAATTGTCATTATGTATTAAACTAAAATCAGAGGACACGGGCAAGTGTGATAACCTTCCCCTTACCCACCCACTTTATCCTCACAAGTGTGCCCATATTTGAAGCATTTCCCTCCCAGCCCAGCTCGAACACCAGAAGTGAGCTGGACTGGAAGAAGCATGCTGTATAGCCTCAGTAACGCCATCTTTGATACATGCTGGTGTTTAGTTGCCCCGAGTTCTGTGAGAGGATGACATCAAGCCATTCTCAAGTGAATCTCATGCTTGTTAGCAGCCTTATCTCCAAAGTCTGTGTTGTTTCTTCTCATCACTGGACACCAGGTACAAGATGGCCTGGCTCATCCTAGTGTTTCAGATAGTTTCTTTAATAATTTTGACTCACAGCTAGCTAGCAATGAGGGTATAAGATACCTAGGTTTAGTTATGAATGTGATCTCGGATTCTGGCAAGCTTTGCTGTGTGTGTGTGCCCAAACGGATGGAAGCTTAGCTTGCATTTTCTGTAAATTTGACGCTTTATTAAAAATCTCCTTGTAAGCAAACCTGGATCTGGCATATTGTTTCCTTTGGATTTATGTGAACTAGCCACAGCTCCATACACATGTGTAAAGCAATGAAGTGCAGCACATGCTCGATTTTCTCTGTACAAAAGCAGAACCTCCATTCCTCACTCTACATGAGAATGTCTGTCAGCATTAAATACCTGGAACAGAATTTTAACATTACAAGGTTCTAGAGGTAAACCCATGCCACAGCATTCCTTTGATCAACACAGTTACTGCTTGATGCGATAAACATATGTGTTACAAGTGAAGGACAGCGTAGCATTGCATTGCACCTGACATACCAGTACTGAAAAAGAGTAGTAGAGATAGCCAAGTGTACAGATCAAATCTGCATTTCCTTGTCTCCTCCTGTAGCTATCTCTTTGTTACCTAATTGTTATTCTTAGGTACTTCCTTCCTTCTGGCCTTTCTCTAACCTTCAAAAGGGCAACATGTGCTCTCTGAATCTCTCTTCAGGACCCAAGGTGGGTAACAAAAATATTAAAATAATTTGGTAAAAAAATAAACATTAAAACAACAGATATTGAAAGACATTGCATCTCCAGTTCTAGACAGATATTGTGTATAAACTAGTCACAGTGATCAGTGTCCCAAGGTATTCTAGACAACTTAAGTGATCAGTGTCCCAAGGTATTCTAGACTCCTCAAAAACAATAGTTAATTTAGACCCTAAAGGATGACACATTTGCCTCTTATTTCAATCACAATGCATGTTCCAATTGCACAGGAATACATACTTGATGCTTACTTGGCTCCCAAATACAAGAGAGAGCACACGGACAGCTGAGATATTCTGCCTCACACAGCAAATACTGTAATGTGATCGTCATTAAGTTCAGGGTGATGAAAGATTGTTCTGATCAGCTGTCCCCATGTATTAGCTATATCACAAGAATAGTATGTTCTTACATCTTGTCAGTTCCTAGAAAGCTTCCCAAATGTGATTCACATTTAGAATGCCCAGCAGGGCAGCCTAAAAAGCACAATCCAAGCTGCTTGAGACAAATCTTGTGACACAAGTACCATTAGTATTTTGCAAACAAAACCCAAAGCATGTGTACGGCCATTCATAAATACGCTGCTGCAGTGACTGGAGATATGCCACACTGCCTAACTAGGCATGCACTGGGGCATTCCTTGCCTCAAGTTGGGCAGAGAGAGTCTCAAGAAGGTCCGTTTTTACAGTTCTAAATGATTCCAAAGGATTCTCTGTGCACACAGAGGACCAGTGAGTGTGTCCGAACACAGATCACAAAGCAGCTTTCATGGCCAATCAAGGCAAAGAGGCTTCAAAAATTACCAAAGCTTGTGAAGCACCAGTAATGGATAGCAGGCTTGACCATTGTCAGCTGTATACAATGTCACCCACCCACCTCTTACCATCATCTCAAGACCTTCGCTAAGCATTCAAGAACTTAGACAATGTCCTTGGTCACCAGTCAGCAAGAAGATTTCGTTAAGTTCTTCTGCAGTGAACCACAAAGCAATAATCAGAACTGCCATGCTGCAACTGTGTTCAGGAGCAATCCAACCACAACAGTTAAAAAAAAATCTTAGATGCCCAGGAAGTGTACTTTGGTTGCCATGCAACTGGCCTGGAAAAAAACAGCAGTAGTAAAGTGTTCTGCAAAAGTTCTTCTCTGGAAATTGGATGGTGTGTTAAGTACTGGAGTAAGTGCTCAAGCGTTTTTTGGGAAAGGGAGAGACATGACACCTAAGCATCTTGCCCCGCAAACTAATGGAACAGGAATAAATTAGGCTCAGGTTTTCAGAGATATATCTAAATAAGACCGCAAACATATATTGTTATCCAGAGTTTAATTTAAGGATGAGGATGGCTCCATTGTACATTTAAAACTAAATAAGACCGCAAACATATATTGTTAACCAGAGACAAAATTATGTTAATAATAAAGAGTCAAAACCAAGAACAGTTAAATCAGCCATCTGACAGAACAGCATTCTGGTTCACCAAGATGAAAAGCATCTTTCCACATATACTAGTACTGAAAAAATAATCCTTGTCCAGAACAGAAAGCCTATTCCAAAACAAGAGTTTGAACACCTTTGTTTTCACTTTAGACAACCTCAGATTTTTCTTACCTTAATTATCCTGTTGAAGCAAGTTACAAAATCTTGCAGAGAAACATCTGTGGCATTTCTGACACAGTTTAATTCCTCCATCTTAGTGTGCTTCCATTCAAAGAACTCCTCAAACACACCCTCAGAACTCTCTGCTTCACGAGGTTCACCATATGTGGCCTCCAAGTACTCCTTCATTTTCTGTAGAGCAAGTTAATATCACCAGAAAAGGAAAATGTGGTCAAACCAAGAAAGGACATGCTTAAATTAACCAAGCGTGCCTAGGAACCACGGTGACAGGGCCCGGAGCCTCTCCCAGTGTCCTCCACGTCTGTGCCCAGAGCCTCCTCCTGCAGTGGCCACTGCCAGTTTAAATGGTAAGTGCATTGTCAGCACGTGGGCAGAGATGTTTTTAATTTGGGGGGGGGGGATTTAAAACCCAACACATTTTTAACATTCCCCAAGTTTGCAGAAAAATCTTAGTGTCAGTGTGGCCCTGATCTACAAATTTAGGTAACTGCAGATGAGGGCCAAACGTCGCTATTAGATATACAAATTAGCTATTATAATTAAGAGGCAATAAGAAAGCAACACCCCTCAGGTGGGATCTCAGGTAACGGGACTGGGACAGAACTCTGTCCAGGACCATGAAGAACCATTGCCAATCCATGTGACAGACCAACGGTTTGGCTCAGAATATGACAGCTTCGCATATTTGCTTATGCACACTCCTGTGCAACAGCTTTATTATTCAAATCAATACAGTCATTCCCATTTTTACTTATTGTGTTACACAGCTCCCCAGAAACTGACCAGCAAGGAGATATCTGGTCGGCTCTTTCTCTGCAGGGTCAAGCTCCGAGAAAAACCCACCCCTTCTCCTGATTTGCAAATGAAACTGGATAGTCACAGCACTGACTGGCAAGACACTAAACCTAGCCACTCATACCCATTCCCATGACCATTTATAACCATTATAAACTGATTGTGCTCCAGATAAATAAGGTAGGAAATTAACACTTTAAATGCAGGGTTTTTTAAAAACCAAACGGTCCACCTGGAGTAGCCCACTATTAACTGTATCAGTGTTGCCAGTCTCTTACAAAAGCCCTTTCCAGGAGCTGCGGTGGCTCAAGTGGTTAAGACGCTGAACTGCAGGCTGTGGAAGGTGGGTAGTTCAGCAGTTTGAGACCCGGGTGCCGCATGACGGAGTGAGCTCCCGTCTCTAGTTCCAGCTCCTGCCAACCTAGCAGTTCGATAGCAAGAAACTGCAAGTAGATAAATAGGTACCACTTCAGTGTGAAGGTAACAGCGTTCAGTGTGCCTTGGTGTTTAGTCATGCCGGCCACATGACCACGGAAACTTCTTCAGACAGCGCTGGCTCTTCGGCTTTGAAATGGAGATGAGCACCGCAACCCTAGAGTCGGATTCGACTGGCTTTCGAGCAAGGGAACCTTTACCTTTACCTTACCAGGAGTTCGCCAGCTATAAGTATAGGAAGCACATGCTAACCAAGACGTTATCAGTACACATGGGTCCTTTCCACACTAGACCTTAAATCCTGGTTCAGCCCTGTCCCCAAACTTACATTCTACACTACATGCGAGTTTGCCCCTGTAATTATCTCGGGGTATTTTTACATTCTACATGACACTTGAGTTCACCCCTGTCCATGATAAAGGATAAAAACAGTAGGGACCTAACAGAAGCAGAAGAGATTAGGAAAAGATGGCAAGAATACACAGAAGAACTATACAAGAAAGACCTCGATGTCCCTGACAACCACGACAATATAATCACTGACCTCGAGCCAGACATCCTGGAATGTGACGTTAAATGGGCCTTAGAAAGCATTACTAACAACAAAGCTAGTGGAGGTGATGGTATTCCAGCTGAGCTATTCAAAGTCTTAAAAGATGATGCTGTTAAAGTGCTGCACTCAATTTGCCAGCAAATTTGGAAAACGCAACAGTGGCCACAGGATTGGAAAAGGTCAGTATACATTCCAATCCCAAAGAAGGGCAATGCCAAGGAATGTTCAAACTATCGCACAATTGCACTCATATCACACGCTAGCAAGGTCATGCTCAAGATCCTACAAGCTAGGCTTCAACAGTACATGGATAGAGAACTGCCAGAAGTACAAGCTGGGTTTCGAAGAGGTAGAGGAACGAGAGATCATATTGCCAACATTCGCTGGATTATGGAGAAAGCAAGAGAGTACCAGAAAAACATCTACTTCTGCTTCATTGACTATGCTAAAGCCTTTGACTGTGTGGATCACAACAAACTATGGCAGGTCCTTAAAGAGATGGGAGTACCAGACCACCTCACATGTCTCTTGAGAAACCTGTATAAGGGCCAAGAAGCGACAGTTAGAACCGGATACGGAACAACTGATTGGTTCAGCATAGGAAAAGGAGTACGACAAGGATGTATACTGTCACCTTGCTTATTTAATATATATGCAGAGTACATCATGCGAAATGCTGGCCTGGATGAATCACAAGCGGGAATTAAGATTGCTGGGGAAAAGATCAACAACCTCAGATATGCAGACGATACCACTCTAATGGCAGAAAGTGAAGAGGACCTAAAGAGCCTCTTGCTCAGGGTAAAAGAGGAGAGCGCAAAAGTGGGCTTGAAGCTCAACATCAAAAAAACTAAGATCATGGCATCCGGCCCCATCACTCCTTGGCAAATAGAAGGGGAAGTCGTGGAAGTAGTGACAGACTTCACGTTCCTGGGATCCCAGATCACCGCAGACTGTGACTGCAGCCATGAAATTAAAAGACGCCTGCTCCTTGGGAGGAAAGCGATGGCGAACCTAAACAGCATGATAAAAAGTAGAGACATCACCCTGCCAACAAAAGTCCGCATGGTCAAAGCAATGGTATTCCCAGTAGTCATGTATGGCTGCGAGAGTTGGACTATAAGGAAGGCCGAGCGCCGAAGAATAGATTCTTTTGAACTATGGTGCTGGAGAAGACTCTTGAGAGTCCCTTGGACTGCAAGAAGAACAAATCAGTCAATCCTCAAAGAAATCAACCCTGACTGTTCCCTGGAAGGCCAGATAATGAAACTGAAGCTCAAATACTTTGGCCACCAAATGAGAAGGGAGCACTCACTGGAGAAGACCCTGATGCTGGGAAAGATTGAAGGTCAAAGAAGACGGGGACGGCAAAGGATGAGATGGTTAGACAGTGTCA
>NW_015170938.1:84410-85897 GCF_001447785.1 Gekko japonicus
AAGAAAAGATTCTTTTGAACTATGGTGCTGGAGAAGACTCTTGAGAGTCCCTTGGACTGCAAGATCAAATCAGTCAATCCTAAAAGAAATCAAACCTGACTGTTCCCTGGAAGGCCAGATAATGAAACTGAAGCTCAAATACTTTGGCCACCAAATGAGAAGGGAGCACTCACTGGAAAAGACCCTGATGCTGGGAAAGATTGAAGGTCAAAGAAGACGGGGACGGCAAAGGATGAGATGGTTAGACAGTGTCAAGAAGACCCTGATGCTGGGAAAAATTGAAGGTCAAAGAAGACAGGGACGGCAAAGGATGAGATGGTTAGACAGTGTCATAGATGCAACAGACATGAAGTTGAGCAAACTTCAGAGGATGGCGGAAGACCAGAAGGCCTGGCGTGATCTGGTCCACGGGGTCGCGAAGAGTCGGACTCGACTGTGTGACTGAACAACAACAAAAATTTGTTTCCACATTACATTGAGGTCACTCTGGTTTTGCCACACACTTGTCCCGGGATAAACGGATGCTGTTAGAACCAGGGATAAATGCAAGGTATTGTGTCCCGAGTTGAACTCTGATAAAACCAGGGCGGATGCTGTTACAACCAGGGATAAATGCAAGGTATTGTGTCCCGAGTTGAACTCTGATAAAACCAGGGATGAGATCCAAGTGCGGAAAGGACCGTGGTTAGCCTGTCACCTGAACAGGGGCAACATGCATATTTTGCATGCACATACAGCTTCAGTGTGTGCAAAACAGTATCTTACAAATTCCAGCAGTCAGTCAACACGTACCAAACTCATTCAAAATACAACTGTTGCTCCTGTTCAGAAAGCATGATGGCCATGCTTATCAGGAAGATCTATGCACAGTTCCAGTACATGAGGATGCAATGTCTTCTGGTACACATGGATATAATGTTTGAAGAAGGCTAAAGTGAAGGCAGAGGGAAATCAAGCTTATGCCCATGGGTAGAGATGTAAAATTACCGGAAATTTTGAAACTCGGAAAAATACCCGTTTTTTCCCCGGCGGGTTTCGGGGGGAAACAGAAATTTTCAGAAAAATTGAAAAAAATGCTACATTAGCACTTCTTTTTTCTTTTCCAGATTGAAAGTCATTCTGTTACTTTAGGAACATAAAATATGACTATGGACATTTTTACTTGGCATGAAATTATCACAACTAGCATATTAAAAATATAGTGTATCCAAACAATTATTACAAACAGAATACCCACCCACATGCAAAAACAAAACTGAAACCTTTTTATTGTCTTCTGACAATAGCACCTCCTAAAGGAAGAAATGCATCTTGTTCTTGCATTGGAGAGTTCAGTTTGTAACCTAGGACTTGCTTGTCCTCAGTGCACAGAAATTAGATCAATCTGATACCATTATATATTTTAGAAATGATTTGGAAAATATTTGAACACCTTGTCTTAAAATATTTTATTCATCATGTTAAAATAAAATGTTCCATAATCAATT
>NW_015170938.1:85930-98416 GCF_001447785.1 Gekko japonicus
GAAAAAACCAAAAAACCCCCCCCCCCCCCCCCCCCCGAATGTTTCTGTTTTTTTTCCGGGCCTTCACATCTCTACCCATGGGAGAAAAAAAATACACAAAGGGACCTGAAAGAAGCATTTGCTGTGTTAAAAACGTTCAGGCAATAGTTAATGATGGGCATCAGCTTGTTTTTGCTAAAAGTTTAGGAAGCCTACAGGCCGCCCAAAAACATGAGTAATTGCAGATATGGGGCCAGTATGTCAGAGACCATCTCATACTGTGTAACAGCAAAATGTTAAGTCAAAATGCTTCACGGCTGCCATCTTGTGGGCACCAGCCAAAACAACACTGGCTATATGGCATTAGAAAATATATTCAGTGGCATCTTAAAGACTAAGCATTTATTCCAGTATGAGCTTTCATAAGACAGAGATCACTTCTTCAGATACTACCTTTATCATTTTGTTTTGCCACAACAGACTAACACAACTATCCCACTGGAATTATATGGCATTAGGAAAGACAAGCAGGGGACCCACGGGTACTTGTAGGGGCATTTCATTTCCCCTCCCTTGCTATTTCCTCTTTCTCATCGCCGTGTCCCCTTTCCTGCTCCCTTCTCTCCTTCCCAGTCACCAGCCAACCTACTTTTATCTGCCCTCCAACTTCACCTCTCTCTCCCTCCCTCCCACGGCACCCTTTATCCAGGAAAACTATGGCCTGGTTGAACAGAGTGAGCCACCAGGCCAGGAACAGTTGCATATTGGGGAGCCCACAAGGACTTGCAGAGAGCATTTCTTTTTCCTCTACATGCTATTCCCCACACTATTTCCTGCTTCCCTCCTCTTTGGAACCCCCATATCCTTATCTTTCCCTGCTTACTTCTTTCCTTCTCACCCACCCACCAACTTACCTTTTCTGTAGCCCCCATCTTCAGCGATATTTCATTTATACCCCAACTTTCACCACAATGGGAACCCAAAGAAGCTTATTTCACTTATACCCTGCCCTCCCCGCAAGCGGGCTCAGGGAGGCTTACAACTGTGCAATAAAATACAACAGGATTAAAACAGTTAAGGCACCAAGTGCAATTACATTCTCCTCTCCACTATTTTGTCCTCACAACAACCCTGTGAGGTAGATTAGGATGAGAATATATAAATGACCCAAGGTTACCCAGTGAACTTCCATGACAGAGTGGTATCTTGAACCTGGGTCTTCCTGATCCTAGTCTGAAATTCTAACCACTACACCACACTGGCTTTTGTGGGGTAGCTGCTGTTGAACAGTAACAAGCAACCTGGCTTGGGTAAGTCATGCAAGTCAGGTAGTAGTAAGTTGTCCAGTGACTGCTGCCAGGTCTGGCCCTGATTAATCTTCCCTCAAAGGCTAGAACAGCCCTGGAAAGGGCCCTGCATCCTCCCTCTGAATGTTTAGTTTCTGTCAGTAAGGCTTGATGCTTGGCAGTACTATTATGTTTGTCTAGCAATGGCTACTGTGGGCATTCATTTCTTAAAGCTCTAGATGCTGCTTCTACTATTTGGGTTTTTTTAACCCCACAATGTATTTTAGCATCTGCCCTAAGCCTGCTTCGGTGGGGAGGGCAGGGTATAAATCAAATAAATAATTAAATAGATTTCAGATTTTTCTGTAAATCTGAGACTTCTTTCAAGGTTGTAGAATGATCTGTCTTGTCTGTTCATTACTCTTGTCTCTGGATTTAAATATCAGTAACAAACACCACCATATTTTTGTTACACTATAGACACACACTGTGGAATTGTCGACATATATACTATAAATATCTACTTAAGCATTCTGTCCCTGCTGAGGGCTCAGAAAGATTATGAGGATCATAACATTGTATAACATTTTCATGTACATGTATTATCCTATGTATTTATATAATCTTCTTGACTGGAAATGCACAACATTCTCCAACCACTTTCCAGGGAACCACCAGATGCACCCACCAAATACGGCAGAATGTGACAAGCATGTCCTTTGAGATTATGTGTTTTGACATATGACTTAAATAACCAAAATAATGTTCTCAGTAACAGGTGTTTGTGCTTCTGTTCCCAACCTGCAAAGTTTCTAGACGCTCAGAAATGGGCAACACTTCCACTTCCACAATGAATTCTTTTATTGAACTGTATAACTTCTGCTGCATTTCATTCCTTTTAGAAATCAAGTTCTGAACTTCATCCTGTGTAGAAAGAAAAGAAAGTTTGGGAAGGTTCTTTTGAAACTTTCGCTTCCACACAGGATGTTTACATATGACACTTCCAACCACTGGTTACTTCCTACTGAGCACAACCCCTTGCAATATTCAGACAGAATATTGCTGTCCAAACCAGGACTGCTTCCACACAGAGGTTTTGCTCCAGTTTCCTACCAAAAAAAGAACATTGGGGGGGAGGGACAACAGGACATCATCCACTAATTGGTCACTGAGTTTTCTGCCATTTTGCAGCAATCTTCCCCAAACTTAGTTTGGTATGATCTTTTATGAAAGTGTAGAGTCAAAATGCCTTTGTACAATGTGTGAATAAGAAACAGCAGATCCTGCCCACATCAGTGCCATTTGTCTTGACCCACTAATTCCCCCTCCCATGTCACTAGAGGGCTTTGGGGGGAAACACTAACTGACATATCACTATAGCTTAAAATCAGTACCTGACATTTCACTATAGCTTAATACTATAATAATACATCAGTTACCTATTTTTTTTTAAAGCCCTCTGTTGGCATGTAGAGGGAGCAGCTGGGGCAAGTGCAGGAAATGCTACCATGCAGATGCTCTGTTGCATCAGGCAACAGAAAGAACATGGAAAAGCTCAGGACTGAAACTGGTTTCCAGTTCTGACTGAATCATGGTTTACTGATTCAGATGCAAACTATGGTTTACGCTAACTCAAATTAACACAAGGTTTGTCCCCAACTGATGGGAAATGGAACATATTAATCCTTAATTAGAACTAATTTTTTAGGACTACACCCAGAGGTCAAGTAAGAAACTAAGTATATTTTTATAGTTTTACTTTTAGAGTAAATATGGATCTCACAACATCCTGCATTTGAGCAGGAAAGAGATCATACAATCTAGATTTTTGAAGATATATATAATTTGAAAGGCAAGTCTGCTATGTAAGCACACTCACTGCTATTTGTTTATATGACTAGTTCAAGTTCAGGACAAACCAGTTTTGTATATGCCTACAGCAGAAGCTGGCTGTGCACAGTGCAGCCAAACAGTTTTTCAGTATTTTAAAGACCGACCATGCTTGGTAAAAAAATGGGAGACAAAAATGTAGAACTAATTAAATAAGTGTACACATAATACTTTAAAAATAAAAGATAACTTGCCTGAAGCTTGGGAAGGTTAAAGCAGAATCAGTGTTTGATTAATTAATATCTGTCAAGGTATTGTAAAGGCAGGCCTGAGCTGCCAGAGAAATATACAGAGTGCCCAAATTTGGACATATGTCTGTATACATCCTACCGGCATAAATCCAAGAGATCAGGTTACTGGCACCGCTGCAACTTAAAACATAGAGTAGCTGTAGCCTTAAAACATAAAACCATGCCAGAGGGAAGCTAATTCAAGTTACAGTATCAAGTTGTGTACAGCTCGCATCACTTGCTCTCAACAAGCAGCTAAGGCAGGAATCTTCAGCATGGCATCCATGGGCATCATGGTGCCTGAAGATCCCTCTCCTGGTACGCACATGTTTTAGAAAGTGGGTGGGGCCAGGTAGGGCTACTGCCCAGCAGGGCTTCTGATGACAGGCTGTGCGAATTTTTTTCAAGTACTTTGGCAGCAGCTGCCACCACATAAGGATTTTCACTTCATGACTGAAGATAAGCTGTGTCTATGCAAGAAAATATGTCTAAATAATATGTTAATTTTGAAATGTTGATGTTAGGATCAGAGTTATGCTCACTCCCTAACATTCTGTGGATGGCTTGACCTCCTGCAACAAATTCATAAGATGCCCATAGATTCAAAAAGGCTGGGGACCACCGAGTTAAGGAATTCCTTTTGAATTTTTATGGCATTATTTCAAGTTCTTAGAGGCTACAAGTTCCCCTTGTTCCTTCAGCTTTGTAACATTCAATTACACTTAGAGAAAAGTGTAGTTTATTTCAAACATTTTTTTAAACTTAGTCCCATCCCCTTGCTTTCCAAACTTTTTCTACAAACATAAATCTCTGCATCCTTCTCATCCAGATCCTCAGTTTGGGAGCTCATAGACAAAGAGAGTTGTATGCACTCCAAGGAAGAGAGTGACCCCTAGCCTCTATTTGTCTTCCAGAAGCAGATCTCTCCCCAGTTCCACAATCAGGACCCTCACTGGACACCAGTTAGGCTGAGGAGGAAATGCAATAAGTTCTCACAATGGATGTTCTCAGAATAATGTGTTGTCCTTTTGCAAATATAGTGCCTCACGTTTTTACAGATCCAGCATAATTTAATAACACATTACTGAACATGCAATTTTTGAAGTAAAAATTCAAGATAGACTTTTTCAACCAGAGAAAAAAAGTAGACCATCCTAAGACATGGCTAGCATGGAAAAATGCAAACCATTGCACACCGTGTATTTGCATAAGTGTATTTCCTCTTGAGCAGTGTTATATTCTGCCCAAATCTTCTCCAAGATTTCCAAAGAGGGAGGAGCAGCAAGACATCCTTCTGTTACTGCTTTTACAGCTTCTGAAAGGTCTTCCCCAAAACGATCATTCATAGTGGCATGCCTGGGTGAAAAACAGAATTGAAATAATTAAGGAAAAATACATTTTTAACTTGTAAGAAAATTGTCTGAGGTTTAAAATTGCCATATCATTAGCTCTACGTTTCATACAATGTAATACATTATTCTACAGGATTCAGAACAGAATGAGATGACACAAAGAGAAAATGTTTGTGATAGGCATGAAAAAATGACCAAATACAAATGGTAATGATGAGGCTATTCAATTATTACCCTTGACAATCCAAATCTACACCTGTGCATCCAGGTCTAGAAGAAACATGTGATTTCCGTATTATATATATCTTAGACCATCAAAGAATACTATTATCAGTTATTTTTAAAATCTACTATTTGGCTGCATAATTCTTTGTGTAAATTAAACGGCAAAGGCATTCCTTAAAGAAGTACTGAAACTGTAATGGGACAAAAATCACTAGTCTGCCAGCTTTCTACTCCACATGGTTAAGACTGAAGAAAACTTATGCCATGGTCCATAAAACACAGGCAAACATTGCTACCATGAACACAATTTATCATCTAAACAGATTACAATCAATGTTCCCTCTAAGCTGTGGAGTCTCGTGAGCAAAAACTCTACTTTGTGAGCTGTTGGCATTAAAGTTGTGAGTGAGTGATTTAGCTGCTGCATCAATTAGTTTGCTCTGGAGCCATCCTTCCTGAGCTAAGACAAAAATCTGTGAGCCGGAGACTAAAAAACTGTGAGCTAGATCACACTAACTCAGCTTAGAGGGAACACTGATTACAATGTCACAGTCATGACTGTTTGTGCAACTGATCACCCCTCCAGGCACAGCTCCTGCTCAAAATTCACAGTATTGAGATTCACTTCAATTAGTTCAATAAATACTTCATTTTTCAGCAGAAAGCTGCATAATAAAGCAACTAATAAACCAAGACTCAAGACTCTTCCCTTGGTAGGAGATAGCATAGGGAGAGGATGTGCTGAGATCCAGGAATGTCCCCAATTCAACTCTCACCTCTGCCTCAAAACAAGCCACTCTCTTCCAGCCACAGCCCCTGGTGATATCATTGTGCAATTTATTAACACTGCCTGGTTCTCGGGAACTCCATCTTGCTTCCACTGAGGCGAGGGCATTTTGCATCATAGCCCCATTCTGGTGGAATGCCTTATCAAAGGAGACACGTGCCCTGTGGGACCTGTTAAGCTTCCAGAGGGTGTGCAAGACGGAATTGTTCCAGGAGGCCTTCGGCTAATCCTTTTATTTTCAGTGACTACTGGTTTCCTTCTGGAATATTTCTAGGTACTGGCAGAAGGCTAAGATTTTAACTGTTTTAATGATGAATCTTATGGTTCAGTTGTATGTTTAAAACAAAAACAAAAACGTGAGCCACCCTGAGCCCCCCATTGCAAGAGAGGGGTGGGATATCAATCAATCAATCAATCAAATAAATAAATAAATACTGGGTTACCTCTCAGCAGCAGAGCACCCTTTCCCCTCTTAGATGTCTTCTCTCTGTGTGTTTTATCCACCCTTTCCTCCACTGGCTGTCATCTACTGAATGTGTATTATCACCCCTTGGGCTTCATGTGTGTGCGTGTATGTGTGTGTGTGTTCCTCTTGTTTATGTCTGCTTCTCTCCACCTCCCACGGCAGCCATTTTGTAGTGGTACCTGCCACCCTGATTCAATATTCCAAATGTCCTCTCAGGCTCAAAAAGGCTGGGGATCCCAATGTAAATTGTACCTAATGTCTTTCAGCTTCTCAAACTTCACAGCCAAATTTCTCACAGTAGTTCCAACATAGGTAGACAGAGTCCTTTCTACGTTTTCAAGAGTCTCCTTATGAGCTTTCTCTTTTGCCTGCAGTGATAAAAATAAAATTATAGCCAGTACTACAAGATTTTTACAGTATGAACAGGAGAAATTACAAATCAACTTCAAAATATTCACATACAAACATGAAACCAAGAAAGAAAGGCAGCAGCAGGCTGGGTATTATAAGTAGAACTATATGGTGCATGAATGCTATATCCAACAGCTTGAATGATTAGTTCATACCAATCATAAAAACAGCAAAATCAATCCACCCACTTACAGCGCTCAGGTGAAACCCTAGGAGCTGAGTCACACACTATGGTCTACACAGGTTGTCTCTCTGTCTTTCAGTAAGACAGAGTTGCAGGTTCTTCTCTTCAATTCCTTCATTCATACCGAGCACTTTCTCAAAAGAACCTCAACCAGAGCTTCACAGTGATATGCTATCTTCACTAAGGGCAGGGGGAATTTCCCAACTGCTTGTCCTTCCAATAGGTACCACCCTCCAAAATAAATACATAAATAAATAAACCTTGTACTTATATATAATTAACAGAATTTACTTAGTATATGTTTTATCCAGATCTTCATCCAGGGAGTTCTAGGCAGCTTATTTAATTATTGAAATATTCATACTCTGCTTTTCCTTTCAGACTTGAGGCAGCTTACAAATCAAAAACATGCAAAGACCCCAATAACCAGCTCTGCCCTCAAAGAGGATAAAATGGAGAAGAGGCAGTCAACAACCCTGTGAAGTATTATTAGGCTAAGTGTGTGTGACTAGCCCAAAGGCAATCAACAATCTTCACAATACAGAGTAGACCTGAAGTTAGGTTTCCCACATCCCAGTCAACCAGTTAAAATTATATGTATGGGACTGCAATGCAGCATCTTCTCACTGAAAAGCTATCAACACATATAGCTGTAAAACTTACTCTCCTCTTTTTAAAAAAAAATTGAAGTAATTCTACTATTTTCCATACTTTAAAAAATGTTTGTTTTAATTGCAGTGTGCTCTGGCACACCTCACACATATAGGAAATGGCTTGAAATCTGGAAAATGGCAGAATAGAGAACTATCCCTATAACTTTAACATAACTTTTGATCACAAGTGTCCCTATAACTTTGATCACTCTGTTCCCAGAGATCTAGGAGGAAGATTATGTTTGCCAAGGAGGTTTCCAAGTAGCTTGGAGCTCCTGTACTTTTGCCACATCAAGCAATGCTGCTATGGGGTTGGACCAGCTCTATACTCTATTGTCAACAGTTTGGTGGACAACAAGGATAATCACAGAAGAGGTGACATTTTGACTATTTATCAAAATACTACATCTTTCACTAAGCAAAGAAAAAGCCTTCAACAAAAGACTAATCATTACACCAGCAGCAAAAGTAGCAAGTTCAATAACTCTTGCTTAAAAGACTGAGGGCATAAGATTCAGAATCCTTCTTTCCACCATACCTCCAGTTCACAGTTAAGCTTCTCAACCTTTGATTTAAGTCCTTCACACAGATGGCGAAGATTCTGGTTCTCTTCCTTGAAAGCCACTTTCTCTTCCTTTAGCTTTAAGTTCTCCTCTATAATTTTTTGCTCCTGTTTGATTTTTGCCAGGCTAATATTTGATGCCCTGCTCAAATCACAAGCCATCATTTTCTCCCTGTTGAAAAATAGAGACAAATTTCATCACTGGATTTCAGAAGCATGCTCTATGATTGCCCGTCCAAGGGCTCTGACAAACCAACTTTCCATACTAACCAGAATTTAACTGAAGAACTTCATTCATGTAAGTAGAATAAGGGCTAGTCTGTACATGTAGTCAGACTATTTGTCTATCAAAGTGTATAGCCTCTGCAACTCCATCTTTGTTATAGGCTGGTGCATAACCTTTAGTTGCCCTCAGTTGTGAGGGGAGGGCTGTTATGCAGCTCCCAAGAGAATAGTCTTCTCTCTCATGCTTGTTAGCAGGTCTTTAGGAATCCTGACTTGTTTTCTCTCATCACTAGACGCCAGGTGCAAGATGGCCTGGCTCATCTTAGTGTTTGGGATAGCTTGATTAATGATTTCTCAACTTGTAGCCAGTAATTAGAAGAGAAGAAGAGATTGGATTTATACCCCGCCCTTCACTACCCAAAGGTGTCTCAGAGCTGCTTACAAACTCCTTTCCCTTCTCCTCCACACAACAGACACCCTGTGAGGTAGGTAGGGCTGAGAGAGCTGACAGAAACTGCTCTTTTTCAAGAACAGCTCTTATCAGAGCTACGGCTTGCCCAAGGTCATCCAGACAGGTGCAAGTGGAGGAGTGGGGAATCAAACCCGGTTCTCCCAGATTAGAGTCCACGCACTTAACCACTACACCAAACTGGCTCTCAATTAGGGTATAAGATGCTTAGTTTTAGCTGTGTATCTCATCTCGAGGTCTGGCTAGGTTTCGCTGTGCATGTGCACATTTGAGACCCAGCGGATGGAAGCTCAGCCTATTTTTACCCAGCGGATGGGAGCTCAGCCTGCTATTTTTGTAAGTTTGATCACTGCTTCTTAAAATCTCCTTGTAAGCAGAACTGGATCCTGAATATCATTTCCTTGGGATTTCTGCAAACCTTGGAGCTCCTGGCCAAAGCCCCAAACTCAAAGTCAGTACAGTCTACTCTATCTGAGATCTGAACAGCCGCTGCCAGTTAGAGGTCTTTCACATCACACCTTGGACTTTCTGCATGCAAAACTAATGCTCTACCACTGAGTCATAGCACCTCTAATAGTTTCTTTAGAATCAAGTAACAAAACTTTTCTTTCTTTGCACTACTTTAGGTAAAAGGTGGGGGAACTGAAATATTGAATACTCCCTTTTACTCTTCTTTCAAACCCACCCTTCCCATAGAAAACTAGCATGTCAGAGAAAATTTAGTTTCAGCTCAATGCATCCCCACACAATTTTCTATGCTGAGGGAGGCTTTTTTGAGAGGAATCATTCAAGCACTTCCTCTTACCTATCACCTTAAGCAGGAGTTCAGGAGAAGCTTTGACACAGTTCCTCCAAGGCCACCAACCCAGGCATGCCATTTGTCCATTTCAGATGGGTGACCTCCCAGCAGTCCAGCCCTCCCACTTGCCCTTGCATCCGGGACAGGAGAAACAGTAGGGGGCAGAAATGGTGTCACATAATGTCATAGCAAGGTGAAAACCCAGACGAAATATCAGCCAATGCATTGGAAACTCTACTGCAATACCACAGAATTTCCAAAATGCTGGTTGATGCATCAACACCATTTCTGGGTGAAAAGGTCTAACATTAGGTCTGCCCCTTATCCTGCCCCGAAAGCTCCCAAGGGTGTCAGGCAGTGGCCTGGCATCCCTAGCCCAACCTCATCAACCTTTGAGATACAAGGAGTACAAGTTTTCATTCAGCTGGCTGGGAGGGACTACAGCTAGAGAACTAAGTGTCCTGCCACTTTGTTCTCTGCAGCCTGCGGCCTTGGGGGTTGAGATGAATTGACCTCCAACTGCCCTTGGTGGTATAAATGACTGAAAGGAGCAGGAATCTGTGGGGGACCACACACATTGCTCATTAGCTCTGCACTTGATGAAAGAAGCATCACCAGGAGGCAGGCTAAGCCCCAAAAGAAAATTGCAGTTATCCTTAACTACAGTCGCTCACGTGGGAGGGTTAACAGTATTTAGAAATGGCTCAACAACATTACTTTCTCTAAGCCAGGGAACACCAAAGCTTTGCTCCTGAACCATTTTCCAAAAGGTTTACATTAGAACATTATTAATCAAGTTACTCTGGATATACAGGCACTCTTGCCAGCTACAATCAGTCCCCATACTTTAGCGACCAGAAAGGGCTTGAGCCCCAAATGCCTTCATAAGCATTTATTACATAAAACAGTCTTGAAATACTTTCAGTTTCTCAGCATGGCTTACTTGATAAACGGCACATGATTTGCAGTATTATTCTCATTCCAACCATTCAGAGGCATAAGATCCCCAAAGCCCCCTTTAACTCTGTTGCTTGCTGGAGAGTTAGCTCTGTTTGACCACACTGAAGTTGTTGTTTTTGCATTCCTTGGCTGGAATTTAGAGGAATCTGTTTTGGTATCACAGTTATTACTACTTATGGGACACTTGGATCTTTCAGCAAATCCTTTCTTAACAATTTCTTCCCCAATATTCAGTACACCGCATTCTGCCAGGGCAAGAATGGTACCATCAAGATATGTGCCTTTGTATCTTATTTTCACTTCTTTTTCAAAAATCAAGCTATTCAGGAACTTTCTCCCCTGCAAAACAAGTTTTTTAATAAAATTATGGAATAGTTCACAATATAGATATTTGCCACAGCTGTGTGAGAGTACACACATACAACATCTTTGCAATCATGCTGTATAAATACACATACACACACAAATAATGTATCTGTCAGGCAAACAGTCAACATTCTGATTTGTGGTTTTTAAGAACAAACTTTAAGCTCTTAAAGCTACTGAGAAGCTTCAAATGTTCTGGGCAGTGTTCAATGAAATCACCAAAGCTAGAGTTGAGGCTAAAGTTGAGCCTGAGACAGACTTCTAATAATCTGATGATCATCAGCTGGGGCTTCCATCAATTTGCATGGCTTTAGGCCAAACAAGATGTGACAGTGTCCCTGAGTCTGCCCTGGTTTGTACGGCCATTTTGAAGCAGTGAGTTCCCACAGAAAAACTCATATCCACAGTGCCATGGGGCCCTGAGTCTGGCCAGAACCACTGTGGCAGAAGGGAAAAGGGGCTCCTCCCTCACTCCTGTGCTGTTTTTCTGAGTCCTGCAATGGTCCTAACCAGAACTGGGACCTACAGCGTGGGTGAAAGGAGTTCTCTCTGTTTCAAAATGGTGGTGCATCCACGGGGATGACATCACATCTAGTTTGGCCATTTGTTCCTAATATGTAGTTAGCAGCAGCAGCAGCAGCAGCAACAATCAGTTGTACAAAAAGTAAAATATGCAATTACATGAAATTGTTTAAAAGAATTCTGATAAAGATCTTGGATATGTCGGGATTTTGTTTATTTCATCTGTATTGATTCATCACTCTTGTTGGAAATACAAACTCTCCATAGAACTACACACCTTCAAAATAAAAAGGGAACGATTTACACGTAACCTCTAAAATGTAGGATAAAAATAAATGTCAGCATATCATATTTTAAAAAGGACACATAAATGCCACAAAGTGAAATATTTAACTACTATAAAGCAAAAGAAATTAAGCTGCTCTTTTGCTTTCTGGTTTCAAAAGTGGCTCAACCACTGAATAATTTATATCCACATGGAAAACAAAAGACTAGCTCACCTGGTCAAACTGATTCAAATCTTGATTCGCTGCAATCTGTAATCCCCACAGTCTATATTTTTCTGCCACACTAGGAAATTGCAAGTCTGAAGGAATTTCAACTATTTCTGAACGGTTAAGAATCTCAGAGTTTCCATAATCAATATATAATACCTCACACTGTAGCAATTAAAAAGAAAAGCCCGTTACTCACTGAAGTTATAATCCACAATATTAATCGTACACAAGTAGCTTCTGCCCAACAAGAGTTATGATCGGTCCTTGGAGATTTTTTTAAATCATTGGCTCCGCAAATTTTTAAAATCACTGCTATGGAAGCAGCCGCCACCACAAAACAAGAACATAAGAACATAAGAGAAACCAATGTTGGATCAGGCCAATGGCCCATCTAGTCCAACACTGTCACACAGTGGCCAAAAATACCAGGTGCCATCAGGAGGTCCAGCAGTGCGGCCAGGACACTAGGAGCCCTCACACTATTGACCACCCCCCCCAAGAACTGAGAATACAGTGCATCACTTGCCCCGGAGTCCCTATCTATACCTTGTGGCTAATAGCCACCGATGGACCTCTTCTCCATATGCTTATCTAATGCCCTCTTGAAGCCATCCATGCTTGTA
>NW_015170938.1:102205-110122 GCF_001447785.1 Gekko japonicus
CAGCCTCACTGAGACTAGCTTTCCACCACTTAAAGGAATCCTTTTTACCTTTTACAGCTTCCATTACTTTGTTTGTTAACCATGCAGGCTTTTTCTATACCTATTTGTGCCTTTCCTAACCTGCGGTATATATTTTTTACAGCCTCACTGAGACTAGCTTTCCACCACTTAAAGGAATCCTTTTTACCTTTTACAGCTTCCATTACTTTGTTTGTTAACCATGCAGGCTTTTTCTATACCTATTTGTGCCTTTCCTAACCTGCGGTATATATTTTTTCTGAGGATCTTCACTGAGTGACAGAAGCTAAACTGCAGCAACCATTTTCTTGCAGGCTCTGCCTTCTGTGGCAACTATTTCATGGCAGTCATTTTTTGGCTGCATCCACCACAATGTGTCAGAATTCCTGTAGAATCAGAAAACCTGCAGAGTCAGAAAGGCTGAGGACCCCTGATCTGAACGGATACCTGAATCTGATTCGGGGCCATCAACACCAAAGACACTATATACTTCCGAGCAAACTGCCTATTTAAAAGGAAGAAAACTCAGCCCAAATCAACACATTTTAAAAGTTTTTAAAAACACCCTAATTTTATGTTTTCATTTTAGCAGCCTGCAAACTAGTACTTGAAATCAAAGTTAGTTTTAATTGTTCCGTGCTGAAACAATGATGCTAGCCGAAATCAAAAACTATCAGCATGAATAACGTCATTCAGGGTTTGAATTTAAAAGCTCCACAACTTTTCAGCTGTACTTTATTCTACTTATAAGCCTGTGTCACACTCAATGACATAATTTAAAAAATCATGTTGAATAGCTAGTCAGAAAGCTAGTCCTTACCTTTTCATCATTGATAACCCTTAGTACTTTACATCTATACCAGCATTTATCCTCAGAAAAGCACCCACCGTAAACCTGCAGTTCAACGCAAAATCAGTCATAAGTGAAACTACATAACAGAAAACAGAATTCATGGCCCTTTATCATGTAATTTTACCCACAAGTTTCTAATTCAATAATTCAGTGGCATGCTATTTAGTTAATTCACAATGCTTAGGATAAAAGCAGAGGCTGCTTCTAAGAACAGTAAACAGGACTAACTATGAAAAACTATACAGTGTAACACTAGGTCATGAAAAAATTTCTTATGTACCTTTTATACATGGAACATAGGTAAATTTGACTGTGTATTCCAAAAGCCTTATTATTACTTTGTTACAAAGACCAATCACAGCCAAGAGGATTATTTCTGCAACTTAAGTTTAAAAATGAATTTTCTAAGAATGCCAAGAGTTTACCAAGGGAACAATTCAAAACGGACACAGTTTAATGTTTATTTACATTATAAAACTGATCACCATTTTTGATCCTTAGTCTTAGACCAGACAAATAGTTCTACATGGCCTATGGATCTACAGGGCTGGTGTGTCTTGAACAACAGCCACCAACCTCTAATGACTCAACTTTTGAAACAGAGAGACCTTGCAAAAGCAAATTGTGATATGATATAGAGACTGACTGTTTCAAAAATCCCAAGAGGCAAGTCACAGTATTTTAAAGTAGACTTTTGGGCCCCAGCTACAATAAAGACAGGTTGCTTACCTGTAACTGTTTGAAACAACCCCACCGCGGGGCCATAGGCCAGCGGAGGGGAAACGTAAAGACGAAAAACAAACACACCGAAGAAAAATTTGCTAACTACAAAAATAAAGAAAAGGAAACTAACTAAACGCAAGTTTAGCAGAAAAAGTTTGGTACTTAACAGACCGAAGCAGAAGGCGTCCTACCAGCGCGGCGGTCAGAAAAGAACTGGCGGGATCTGCGTGCCCCTCCTTGGTCATGCGCAATGGAGCCGGCGCGTGACCTGGGAGAGGCGCGAAAATCCCTTTTTGCTAGCTACCGGTACCGAGAAGGTCAGCGCAGGCGCAGTATATCCCAAGGGTGTGATGCACAGAGACCACGAAGAAGATACATGGGAAATTTTCATGCAATCCTTTCATCTACTTCATGTAAAAGCTACTTCAGAGTAGTTATAGATAATGCTTTTTTCCCACCCAAATGTGGGAAGGATTCCTGGTACTCAGCCCTTTTCCCTCAACATTTTCCCTCATAGTACCTTCTATATCCTTGTGTTTGTATTCTTTCCTTTCATACTAAAAACACTACCTTTTTAAAAAAGGGCTTTTAGAATTAAAATGAACAACACTTTCAAACAAAAGAATCTGGAATAATTTACAGCAAGTATTTGAAATTACTCAAATGCTATATATACATTCTTTGTGACAGGAGTAGTCCCAGACTCTGGGCCAGCCACATACTCTCAGCGTAACCCACCTGACAAGGTTGTTGTAAGGATAAAATGGAGGGAAGCAGAACAAAGGGAGCTGTTTTGGGTCCCCACTGGGGAACAAGGCAGGGTACAGATGAAATCAGAAAAGAAGTACGATAAATCACAACATCTTGAGTGAGATTATTAAAGGTCAGCTAATGTAGCATCAGCTCATAATACCTATTTATTGAAATTAAACATTTTATCCCATTACTTTTTAAAACATTAATTTAAACGCTGGTCCCACTGAGATTACAATGACCAAACATACAACATGAAAGCCTCAACTGTTCACACCAGCACAGGATCAGACAAAGCGCAAACACTCTGCATCAGGGGTGTCAAACATATGGCCCATGGGCTGGATCTGGCCCCTGCAAGGCTGCAATCTGGCCCAAGAGCAACAGACTGTGTGCTGCTTCCTGCTTCTAACATCGCAGCTCCTTTTCCCCAGTCCCTCCTATTTCCTGTTTCAGAGGGGAGAAAGAAAGCCTTCCCTCAATTGACTGAGGGCTCCTCCCCCCTCCTCTGGGGCGGGAAAGAGAGAGAAAGAGACAGAGGGGGGGGGGAATGATGTCTCATGGAACTTTTTAGAAGGCCAGCAATGTTTTATTCCAGGTATAAGCTTTTGTGCGGAAGCACACACTTTTTCTTCTTCAGAGCCACAGAGGGAGGGAAATAGCCAGAGGGAGCATGCCAGAGAAAGAGAGAGAGAGAGAGAGGGAGGGAGGGAGGAAGGGAGGGAGGGAGAGAGGGAGGGAGTGTGTGTGTGTGTCAGTCCTGTGTTTAAGACCAAAAACATTTAATTCCAGGTATGAGAGAGACAGTCTCCTGTGTTTAAGACCAAAAACGTTTTGTTCCAGATATAAACTTTTGCGTGCAAGCACACTTCTTCGGGGGGGGGGGGGGAAGAGACAGAGAGAGGGGGGAGGGGGGGCCATGGCACTCTTCAGATACAGCTGGAATATGAATCCATTTGTCCTTATATCTTGGAAAGTGAAGTGATTTCAGACACCAAATGACAATAGCAGGCATTGGCAATGAGAGAAGAAATCTAGGTCTCAATTCAGTCTATTATTTTGCATTGTCTTGAGCTTCGTGATCAGTTGCAATTCAGCAGTCTCTCTTTCTAATTTCCCTTTGAAATTTCTTTGTAAGAGAACTGCTACTCTTAGGTCAGCAACTGAATATCCTGGAAGGTTAATATGTTCCCCCACTGGTTTTTGAATGCTGTGGTTTATAATAGTAGAAGGAGTCCAATAGCACCTTGAAAGACTAACAAAATTGTGGGAGGGTATATTCTTTTGTGAGTCACTGCTCACTTCTTCAGCCTTATTTCCATTTATTATTTGCATCCTCCTGGACTGAAGCCTCCTGTACCAAACTGAGATCTAGGTTTCTTGTCTCATTACCAGCAATGCTGATATCTCCATGTCTCTGTATATTACACCAATGCTGATATCTCTACCTGTCTGCATATCACACCTAATCCAATCACGCCTGCTATTGCTATTCGGCATCTGAAATAATCTTTATAAAGTTTATACCTCCGGTATCTTGTGTTAGATTTTATGGTACACATGGGCTGGCCCA
The DNA here is from genome assembly GCF_001447785.1 of Gekko japonicus. Classification (NCBI taxonomy): domain Eukaryota; kingdom Metazoa; phylum Chordata; class Lepidosauria; order Squamata; family Gekkonidae; genus Gekko; species Gekko japonicus. The sequence continues at coordinate 106,126 of NW_015170938.1, forward strand.
ACAAAGTGACATTTGTCAGATCCAGCCCTCGTGACAAATGAGTTTGACAACTCCACTCTATGTCGTCCTCCATATCCCACGTTAAGAAGCTGTTGTCACTTCCAACACTGATAGGTCCCAACTAACATTCCCGAAAAATCACATAAGGTAATTTTTAACATGGAAGGTGCACAGAGAACTGGGGTGCCAGCAATTCATTGTGGCCCATTGTAAAGATTGTCACATGCCACACTTTGCTCATTCACTATTTGCATGGAGGTTTTTTATGCAAGGAATATTCAAACCTGGAATCCCTCAGTTGGAAGTGGTGCTGTCCATTCTACCACTTTAAAGGATTGTCAAGTCATTCTTCACCATGTGTGAGCCAACCTTTCTACTGCATTCCTCAGTGCAGTTTTACCCTTCTAAACCCACAGACTTCAATGGGCTTACAATGCTTCTTTGGATGGGACTGTTATTCTGCTTAGGGGTGCAGTTTCAAACAAGGGTGCAGTTTCAAATAGGATCTATTTATCTCTTATATTTAGGTAAATAAAAAAACTATATAAACAACCTACCTTGGAAAGATCAGGATTACCAAAAACTGAGCCGGCTTGGGGACAAATTTTAGCTAGAGCACAGCTAGCGTTCAAGATGTCACAATGTCTATTAATGTTCTAAATAGCATAAATCAAAAACAAAGTCAGCTCTCTCACATGAAAGGCAGTTACATTTATTACTTGAAGAAAAATACTGCTACAAAACAAGCTCTGCAAATTTAACATGTAAAAAACACAGGACTAAAAGTTGCCCTCCCCAAGTCAAATAATTAAGCACCCTAGTATGGATAGTACAGTCATTCCTGGTTGGCAAGAATGGCCTTGAACTCTCCCCCCACCCCGTCACTCTTCTGCGATCCCACAGGCCTGAATTTACCTGTGCCCAAAATGTTACTGCATCTTCCACATGGCAGCCAGTTACGTTTTCAACTGTGGAGAAAAGGAATTCAAATCAGATTATGCTTTCAAAATTGAGATAAAAATTACATAATCTTCATATGTGTACCTTTATCATATAGTGAATCCTCCTCCATAGTGACAGAGCCTGAAACATGGAAAACATTCAGTCAGAAAAATCAGTGAACTACTGAGACTGAATATGAAAAAGGTAAAAGTTCTGTCTCTTAAGTAGATCAAGGGGAAAGAAACATAACTATTCTTCAAAACAATTTCCTTTTGTTGACAATAATAAAACTTTTTTTTATTAAAACAAGTTTTTATTAACGGGATATAAAACAAGTCCAAAATTAACCAGTTCACCATTTCTTAATACATCCCTTTTCCCTCCCACCCCTTCTCCAGGCTTCCCGCAGCGTTCCCACCCCCACCACATTTCCTCTCTTAATCTTCCCCTCAGTTTGATATTATTTAAAGGTTCACAATTTCGTTTACTACCTTAGTTATATTTTTTCAGTCTCATAGGTAACTTATTCGATAACAATTTCTTTCCAACATTTCTAAAGTCTATTCTTAATGATTACTAAAGCAAAAAAGTTTATTTTTGACATCCCAATGTTTCTCTATATATTCTTTAAAGTCCTTCCAATCCGCAAAAAATTCTTCATCTTCTTTATTGTTCAACTTTCTTGTCATTTTATCCATTTCAGCCATAAAGAGTAGCTTCCTTATCCATTCCCATAGTTCAGGTATTCTTTCTTGCTTCCAACATTGAGCATATGTCATTGACAATAATAAAACTTTAGCATGATATAGTCTTATTAAAATTCAGAGTCTATATACAGAGCACTAAGATAAAAAAAACACCAGCCTTCACTTGCCAACCCCAACTCCTATTTAATGATTCGCCAGTTCTGAAAATGAATGAGAAATCAGCAATTCCAGTTTCTATAACCCAGAAGAGAAATTAAGGTGTTAAGATTTGTGCTTGTGAGCACAGACAAATGTCAAGCTACATATCGTTAACAGAGATAAACTGGTTTCTAAGGATGCTCGCAATATGTATATCTAGGTAGAATAGATGCCTTAGCAACAAAATCAAAACTACAGAAAGATCTCTTTTTTGCACAAGTTTGTCAAAAATACTGGAATTTGGTACTAATTTTCAATTAGGAGCTGTTAAGCTGACCACTTACTTCTTAGACCTGTGTCAGTCATGGCTGGTGAAGGCAGTGGTGACGGAATACAGGTCCCTCTGGTGGACATTATCAATCTGTCCCTTAGACAGGGGTCTATCCAGGGGGATTTTAAAAGGCAGTGGTAACACCACTCTTAAAGAAACCATCGTTGTATCCTTTAGATCAGAGAAGTCAAATTCATTTGTTATGAAGACCAGATCTGGCCTAAATGGAAGAGACGAGGAGGAGGAGGAGATTGGATTTATACTCCGCCCTTCACTCGGAGTCTCAGAGCGGTTTACAATCCCTTTCCCTTCCCCTCCCCTCCCCACAACAAACACCCTGTGAGGTAGGTGGGGCTGAGAGAGCTCTTTCAAGAACTGCTCTTTCAGGAACAGCTCTGACAGAACTATGGCTTGCCCAAGGTCATCCAGCAGCTGCAAGTGGAGGAGTGGGGAATCAAACCTGGTTCTCACAGATTAGAGTCCATGCTCCTAACCACTACACCAAACTGGCTCTTAGTTGTCACTCTGTCGGGCAGGGCCATGTGTGCCATAAAACATAATGTCGGGTACTGGAGATATAAACTGTATAAAGGACAGCAGTTGGTAAGCGTCAAGTTGTTGTATCCTCACTGCAAGGCCCCATGGGCTGGGAGGGGTGTGCAAAGGAAAACCCATATGGGTGGACTAGAGAGTCAGTAGTGCAGCACTGAACAGACATTTCCACGTTGCTTGACTGCTGCAGACAAAGTTGTTCCACCATGCTGAAGCCAGAATCGGAGTGGCTCTGCCCACTCACCAAGAAGTCTCTTGTTCCCTCACTTGCACTAGTTGCTTGCGGGCTGCATAAGAGCCCTGGATGGGCCAGTTCTGGCCCCCAGGCTTTAACTTTGACACCCCAGCTTTAGATCCTGCCAATTACCACCTAGTCCAAAATCTTTCGTTTCTAGGGAAGGTAATTGAGAGAGTGGTGGCGGAACACCTACAGAGTTTCCTGGATTACACATCACACCTAAACCCATTCCAATCTGGCTTCTGCCTTGGCCACAGGATGGAGATGGCGCTGGTCACCCTCACAGACAATCTCCGCGGGCAGTTGGACTGAGGTGGGACGGTGCTGCTGTTATTGTTAGACCTGACAGCGGCGTTCAACATGGTCGATCACAATCTTCTGACCCACTGTCTTGCCAACATGGGAATTTATGCAGTGGCCTGAGTGACTTAACTCATTCCTTCATGGTTGGTGTAATGTATCCATATCAGACCGCGTGCGTGGCCATGTCGACACGCGGTCAGGCAAAGCAACCGAGCTTCGCTCTCAGTAACAATGGGACAAGCAGATCCTATCCGGCACCTATCGGCAGGCTAGGCTCCTGGCCGAGAGCCTATGGAACTCTCGGCCACTGTAAATAGCCAATCACGTGTGTGGGGGGGTGTTTGGGGAGCAGGGTTTATGCACATATAAACCAGCCTGCGAGCTGGGTACTCTCATCTTGTTCTGAGCTGAAATAAAGTATGAGAGCTGAAATCACTAGTAAGTCTCAGTACTTTTCACTGGTGACGAAGGTGGGATTCTAACTCCCATGAACAACGACCCGGACGAAGATTCGAGCACCGCATCGAGCCCCATCACCGAGACCGCCGCAAGCCTCTCCGCATCCTGGTTCTCCGGTCGCTGCTCATCGCTCCTCGCTCCGTACCTCGCCCTGCTGCCCCAGAGAGCAGCAGCGCTTCCCGCCTCGCTCCAGCCGCCGCTGCTCCCGAACTACCCTCACCATGTGGACGCAGTACGATGGCAACCTCCCAGGAGAGCATCGCCGCTTTTGGCATCTCCCGCCCCGCACAGTGGGAGACCTGGCTCGAGATCCTGGAGAGTTACTTC
>NW_015170938.1:111257-117972 GCF_001447785.1 Gekko japonicus
GCACCATTGGCCAAAGCCCCCCCTCTGCATCATCCCAATGCGCCAGCTGTGGGGAAGCGCACAAACACCAGGGTTGCCGTTTCAGGGATGCGGTCTGCCGCTCCTGCAACAAGCCAGGCCATCTGGCACGGGTCTGCCGTTCCCAACGACAGCCCCAGAAGACTTCAGCCCACCAGACAGCAGCAGATCAACCCACCGACCTCCATACCCTCTCTGCCCACCACCAGCCGCACCAGGTATTTAACTTGCCCCCCCGATAGCCCAAATAAGGTGCATGTGACAGTGCTAATAGAGGGATCCCCCTGCAGCATGGAACTAGACACTGGCTCTAACTATTCCATAATTTCAAAGGAAACGCTGCGCTCACTCTGCCCACTGGGGGGACCCCCTGTGAGGAAGCCACAGGGGTTTAAGTTACGGGACTTTAACAAAAACCCTGTGGCGGTGCGGGGCTGGGGCCAGTTTCCGGTGCAGTTTCAGGACTTCCGTGGAAAATTGGACTTGCTGATGGTGGGGGGGAAGGCTCTCCAGTCTGTTGGGAGTTTTTTGGTTCAGGCCCCTAGGATTGACGATCGGGGGGATTAATCAGCTCCGGGCTGAGAATTTCGCGGTTGTGTGCAATGAGTTCCCCAGGGTCTTCGATGGCACACTCGGCCGCTACACAGGAGCCCTCATTTCCCTCAACCCGGCTATCCGCCCCATCCAGGTTAAGACCAGACACCTCCCCAATGCGATGAGGCCAAAGATCGAGGCAGAGCTTGATTGCTTGGTTGCCCAGGGGGTGTTAGAGCCTGTTGCTTCCGCACGGTGGGAGACCCCGATAGTCACCCTGGTCAACCCTAATGGCGACGTGCGGATTTGTGCAGACTATAAGTGCACCCTGAACAAAGCCCTCCAAGACCACGCTTATCCAGTACCGGTGGTCAGCCACGTGTTAGGCGCACTGGCTGGGGCTTGGGTTTTTGGCAAGCTGGACTTGGCCCAGGCCTATCAGCAACTGCCGGTGGATGCTGCCGCAGCAGAAGCCCAAATGAGGGCCCGTAAAGCCCCTTCCTACTTGCAGGACTATGTGTGTGGGTGTCTTTTGGACCAAGGGGGGAGGGGTGTAATGTATTCATATCAGACCGCGTGCACGGCCATTTCGCCACACGGTCAGGCGAAGCGACCGAGCTTCGCTCTCAGTAACAATGGGACAAGCGGATCCTAGCCGGCACCTATCGGCAGGCTAGGCTCCTGGCCAAGAGCCTATGGAACTCTCGGCCACTGTAAATAGCCAATCACTTGTGTGTGGGTGTGTTTGGGGAGCGGGGTTTGTGCACATATAACCAGCCTGCGAGCTGGGTACTCTCATCTTGTTCTGAGCTGAAATAAAGTATGAGAGCTGAAATCACTAGTAAGTCTCAGTACTTTTCAGTTGGGGCCAGAGGGTGGCTGTGAGAGAGGGTGTCACCTCACCACCCTTTGGAGTGTGGGGTCCCTCAAGGGGCAATCCTCTCTCCTATGTTATTCTACATCTATATGCACCTCCTCGCCCAGCTGGTATAAAGTTTTGGGCTGGGTTGCCATCAATATACTGATGACACCCAGCTATATCTGTTGATGGATGGCCAGCCAGATATCGTCCCATCCACTCTGGCTGAAGGGCTAGAGGCCATGGTTGGGCGGTTGAAACAGAGCTGAGAGTGAGCCCATCAAAGACGGAAGTTATGTGGCTGGGTAGGGGAGATGCAGGAATGGGATGTCATCTCCCGGCTCTTGACAGTGCACCTCTAACACCAGTGCTGACCACCAAGAGCCTGGATGTGATTCTGGATGCCTCCTTAACAGTGGAGGTCCAGATCACTAATGTTGCCAGACTGGCGTTTCTCCAACTACACTAGATCACTAGTGTTTCTCCAACTACACTAGATCAGGCAACTAGCCCCCTTCCTGTTTTGCTCTGACCTAGCTACTCTAATCCATGCAAGGGTCACCTCCAGGCTAGACTACTGTAACTCAACCTACGTAGGGGAACCCTTGAGGCTGACCCAGACATTACCACTGGTCCAGAATGCAGCAGCCTGGGTCCTCACGGGGACCCCTTCAACAGGACCTATCCAACCGGTGCTTCGCCAGCTGCACTGGCTCCAAGTTGAATACTAGATCAGGTTCACGGTTTGGTATTCATCTTTAAAGCCCTAAACAGTCTGGGGCCAATGTACTTATGGGATCGCCTCTCTTGGTATACCCCCTGCAGAGCATTAGACTCAAAGGAACAAAATCTCCTGGTGGTCCCTAGCCTGAAAGAGATCCAGCTGCTCTCAACCAGAGCAAGGGCCTTTTCGGCCCTGGCACCAGCTTGGTGGAACTTTCTGCCTAGTGATATCCGTGCCCTGAGGGCCTGACCTCCCTTATTCCCTCCCTCTCCTCTAGGACAAGGGTATAAATTGGTAGTTAACACTGAAACTTTTAACTTATTATGTCATTGTTTTAACTGTCTTACTGTTAATTATTTTAACTGTGTATCACTGAATGTTGTGCACCACCCTGAGCCCTCTGGGGGGAGGGTGGTCTATAAATTTAATAAACAATATTTTCTTGTAACAGCAGCAATACCTTTTATCTTATTTCTATGAAGAACTGAATTTTATGGTATGATTAATTGGTCAACTTTTTATTTCTAAAAGGAGTGTGGGCATTTTCTCTCCATTTCTTTGCCCCAGTAGTCTTGATGGTGACCAAGACCTGTTTGCATATAAAACCAAGTAATCCAATCAGGTTTGTAAGACCTCAGCAAGGCAATTAACAATAGGACATTTTGGAGGACATTAATTCATAGGGTTGCTATAAGTCAAAAGCAACTTGACAGCACTTAAAACACACATTGTTGCTGTTCACCATTCAGTCATGTTTGACTCTTAGCAATTCTATGGGCTGGCTCTCTCCACGTTTACCGATCTTGTACTGTTTCTTTGAGTTGTTTCATACTCAGGCTGGTGTCTTTTATGGTGCCTAGCCACCATGTTCTTTGGTGGCCAGATTTCCTTTTGCTGCTAATCAATCCAAGCATAATTGCTTTTTCTAGTGGGTTCTTTGCCATGACGTGGTTGAAATAAGTCAATTGCAGTTTTGTGATTTTTTTTCCTTCCAATGGCATATCTGGTTTTATGCACTCCAAAACTTGCTTGTTTGTCACCTCTGCTGTCCAAGGAATACACAGGAGCCTTCTCCAGCACCACAGCTCAAATCAATCTATTTTCCTTCTGTCTTGCTGCTTTTTTAAAAAAAGGTTTTATTTTTTACAAAGACAAACATCACACAGACAAAACACACAAATACATATATGTGAAGGTTCAGTTACATCATCAATTTACATGCTTGGATACTTCATACCATATTTGTTTTCCATGATCCACCTTATGTTCTTACAAAAATCTTTTGCATATTTTTAGATATAAGTTTTTGTATTCTATGAAAGGTTATATATCTGTATACTTTATATATTGTATTCTTCAGTTCATTTCAAAATCTAAACCATGTAGTTTCTACATACACAAGCATTTACATAGGTATCCAGATAGTATGGGATTTCATTACCTCATCAAATTACCAATTTAAATACCTCAGTACTTGTTTTCTAAATTTGACCTTATATTCTTACAATGATCGTTCACACGTTTCAAAAAGTAATTTTTAAAATACTCTTCTGGTATATTTTCCAATGTTTCAACTCATTTATGTAGTTTTGAACAGCAGTATAATAATTATGTTATTCAGGTCTTTACAAAATCTTGAGGGACTGTGTTTTCTCCCTTATCCAAAAATTTGATGCTTGTGTATTCTCTTATCCACAAAATTTTGGGGCGTTTCCATAGGTTTTCATCCTCTTCTTCATTCTCTGATTTCTCCTCTTAAGCCTTAAAGTCTTAATTTTGTGCCTTTTCCCCTTGTAGATGAAACAAGTATCTTCTGGTGGTAACCATCTATAATCAATTCTTAAAATAGTTCTGTTTGAGGTTCCATGTATTCTTTTTTCTCTCTTTGAGTAGATACTCCTTTTACTGGTTCAATAATTCCATCTCTTGTCATTCTTTCATGGAATCCCATGTTCAGTTCTTCAGTCAATTTGTCTCTTTTTGGATATGTTTTGTAGGTCATATCAATTGGATTACAGACTTCGTCTGTGTCTTCTGTATCAATATGGTCCACAAAAATAAATGTCATGTCAGTTTTCTCTTCCTTCTGATTGGTGCTCTGCTGTAAGAGTAGATCAAGCTTAGGTTGCACATCCTTCATAGCTTTTTCCAAAAAATTACTGCTGTTATAATTGTTTCCTGTATTAATTGTTTAAAGTCTGGAATCAACAATGAATCTTTGCCTACACCAGCCATTTCCAAAATATCATGTTTAAAACAGGGAATCTCTCCAACTCTTTGTCACTACAACCTCTACCGTCACACAGCTGCCTATACTTACACAGCAGGTTTTGTTATGGTTACATTAAAGAAAAACAGGAGCATTCCCAAGTTAAAATACAGTGTCTTTCAGATTGCCTTTCAATAAAAAAACCTTAGTCATGCCACTTCTATATTTGCAATCAATAAAAAAAACCTTACAGTCCTTATAATAAAAAAACCTTACACTTCTATATTTGCAAACAATAACCATTATAGTCATATTAAAGACTGAAACAATTTCAACCAAGGCCAATATTCTTATCAATTGTTAACAGTGCAGAGAAGACAGAATGTACTTTTATAATTTCAACAACCCAAAACAAAGTACGTTATGTGAGTAGAGCATATAAAAATTCAAATTAAGTTCCTAATGGTTCTTACTGATTCTTCTTCTTTTTAGTTATGATACTTATTAAAATATAGTTATTTGTAATCCTTTAAAGGGTCTTCCTATAGTTCATATAATTCCAGATAGTTTATTTGTAATTCCAAACAGAGGAGTTCTTATTTCCCTGAAAGTCAAAGCCAAATAAGATGAATATTTCCAAAATTTTGTAATCCACTACACAATATTAAAGGATCAATATTTTAATCTGACAGTTTTGTTCTCAAATCACAACCTTCTCTTCTTTTGCACAAGCCATTTAAAAAATGCTTTCAGATCTTTTCTTAGCCACTTGAAGAAAGGGGGGAGGGAAGAAATTCTTCACCTCTCTAATCCTTTGTGTTTTCAATAGCTTTAAAGGGGACTTGATCAATGGGGAGTCTTTGATGTTATTGCTTGTACATTTATGCACGGTGTTGATTATTTTAAGCAGTTCAGTTGAAGTTTTCTGCTCCTCCCCCTCACTCAGGTGGTCACAGCTTCGCACCCATGCCTGGCATGGACGCTCTCAATCAGTTCTTGCTTCGGGGTGATCAAAGGACTTCCACTCGCTTGCTGCCGCTTGCAGGGAGTCCTGATCGAGCCCCCTGCACTGTGCTCCTCTTTGGGGACCTCAGTGGAGTTCAGGAGCCCCCAAACTCCTCTAAAAAACAGTTGATCCGACCGGCACACAGGAGAGATTCCCAGTCCCTCCTGTCTTGCTCCTTCATGGTCCAACTGCCCCCTGCACTGTGCTCCTCTTTGGGGACCTCAGTGGAGTTCAGGAGCCCCCAAACTCCTCTAAAAAACAGTTGATCCGACCGGCACACAGGAGAGATTCCCAGTCCCTCCTGTCTTGCTCCTTCATGGTCCAACTTTCACAGCCATAGGTTGGTATGGGGAACACAATAGCACAGACTAATCTGCATTTGGTGGCTAGGCTGGTGTCCTTACTCTTCCATATTCAATTCATGCTCATCATTGCTGTGTGACCCAGCATGAGCTGATGTTTTATTTCTGGACTGCATTCGCCATTTTGGTTGATCTGTGATCCTAAGTAGGTGAATTATTCCATGCATTCGATCTCTTCATTGTCAACTGTTATTTTGACGTTTCTCTTCTTCTCAGTGGTTATGAACTTGGTCTTTTTGATATTTAGTAAGAAGTCAAACTTCTCACATTCCTCTTTAATTTTCTTGATCAGGTATTCCGTGTGCCGGTCTAGTGTGGGAAGTTGAGGAGAGTTTGGCTATCTGGGTGGTGTACTGTCCGCCCAATGCACTGGCCTCTAGCCTACCGTCCCTGTTGGAGGCTGTGTCAAGCTGGGCATTGGAACATCCTAGACTGATAGTCCTGGGTGACTTCAATGTCCATGCGGAAGATGCAGCCTCTTTACAGGCGATGGACCTGGTGTCATCCATGGCGGCACTGGGACTCTCCCAATATGTGATGGTTCCCACTCACTGGGCCAGGCACATGCTCGATTTGATCTTCCCGGCGGGGGTTACAGTAGACCAGATCACTGCTATGGCAGTGCCATGGTCAGACCACCATGTCCTGAAGGCCTATCTGAATGTTTCACCCTGACCCTGGTTTGGGCAGCGAGCACATTTTAGCTCACTCGCAGAGTCAAATGGACCCTATGTGGCTTCAGATGGCTCTGCGGGATCCGATGCCCTCTGGCAGCTCATTGGAAGAGCTTGTAGAGGACTGGCATAGCCGACTCTCTGCAGCCATTAATGAGATTACTCCCAAGCGCCCTCTGTGCCCTCGCTCTAGGCTGGCTCCTTGGTATACCCAGGAACTACGGCTGATGAAGCGGAAACTAAGACGGCTAGAGAAACAGTGGCGGCAAATACGCTACAAGGCTACAAGAGCATCTTATAGGACGTTCATGAAATCCTATGAGATGGCA
>NW_015170938.1:118332-153830 GCF_001447785.1 Gekko japonicus
AGAGCTTTATGGATGACACTTCCATGCTAGATCCCTTCCAGTCCAGCTTCCGCCCAGGCTATGAGACGGAGACAGCACTGGTTGCCCTCACAGACGACCTCCGGAGGCATCTGAATCGGGGCGGGATGGTGTTGTTGTTGTTGGACTTGTCAGCGGCATTTGACATGGTCGACCACCAGTTACTCACCCACCACCTCACCAACAGGGGGATTCAGGGCCTTGCCTTGCAATGGCTTGTCTCCTTTCTCCAAGGTCAGGGACAAAGGGTGGCGATTGGGGAGCAGCTGTCCCGAAGGCACCCACTAATCTGTGGAGTGCCTCAAGGGGCAGTGCTCTCTCCGATGCTATTTAACATCTATATGCGCCCCCTGGCCCAGATTGCCTGGAGGCATGGGCTAGGGTGTCACTAATATGCGGATGACACCCAGCTCTATCTGCTGTTGGGTGGTCAGTCTGACTCTACTCCGGAAGATCTGGACCAGGTGCTACAGGATGTGGCTGGTTGGTTTAGACTGAGCCGATTGAAATTGAATCCGATGAAGACGGAGGTCCTGTTCCTGAGTCGGAGAGGACCAGGGGTAGGAATCCCACTACTTGCCTTCGATGGGGCACCATTGGTGCCAGCGCTGAGGGTTAGGAGTTTGGGAGTGCTCCTGGATGCCTCCTTAACGATGGAGGCCCAGGTAGCAGCCACTGCCAAGGCAGCCTTTTACCATCTTCGGTTGATCAGGCAGTTGGTTCCCTTCCTCAAACACAATGATCTGGCAACAGTGATCCACGCGATGGTCAACTCGAGACTAGACTACTGCAATGCTCTCTACATGGGGCTGCCCTTGTCGCAACTCCAGAAGCTGTAGCTGGTGCAAAAAGTAGCGGCCAGGCTGTTGATGGGTCTCCCTATGCGGGAGCACATCCAGCCTGTGCTAAAGGCATTGCACTGGCTGCCATTAGCATACTGGATTCGCTTCAAGATTTTGTCCTTTAAAGCCCTATTATGGCCTGGGCCCTGCCTGCGGGACCACCTTTCCCCGCATATTCCCCAGAGAGCACTGAGGTCAGGGTCTCAAAACCGTTTGGCTTTCACTGGACCGAAAGACGCCAGACTGGCCTCTACCATGGCCAGGGCCTTCTTAGTAGCGGCGCCACACTGGTGGAATGAGCTCCCACCAGGACCTTGACAGGGTCTTCCACCAGGCCTTCGATTAGGAAACACTGTTAATAATAATAACTGAAGGCTAACACCAACAGACTGTCATGCTGGACACTGATGGGGACCATACTCTGGACCATCCTATCTTGGCCCGGGATGTTACCACCACCAGCACTTTATTCTATTTTGTATTGTGATTTGTTATATCTATGTGTTTTATGAAGCTGTATTGTATTAACAGGCATTTGTGTTTTAATATATTATTAATCCTTTTAATGTAAGCCGCCCTGAGCCTGCCTTGGCAGGGAGGGCGGGATAAAAATCAAATAAATAAATAATTGAATTGTTTTATCAATTAATGTAAGATATGCTGTTGGAATTTATGTTGTTAAGCTGCCCTGAGCCCACTTGTGGGGTATGGCGGGATGCAAATCTCAACAAATAAATAAAAAGAAATAAAATTATTGTGAGTCCTATCTTCTGCTACCAACAGGAACAACTCCCTGCCCTCCAAAGCCAAATTCCAGTAACAGATATTAATTCAACAGGGGGGGAGTGCTGAAAGGAAAAGGTTATTGAGTAGTACAGTGGTGTGGGACAGGTTTTGTTCTACAAATCAGACTTTTAACCTATCAACAATTAGGATAGACACCAAACAAGTCTATTACCATTATTTCTGCTTCACTCTGCAGATCTCTCTTCAAACATAAACTGACGCAGCCTAACTCTAACTCACAAGAGCCACTATGGCACAGTAGATAACAGTGTCTGACTAGGATCCTGGGAAACCTGGGTTCAAATCCCCAATTCTACTGTCAAAGCTTTCTACCATCACAAACTTTCAGCCTCGCTTAATTCACAGGATTGTTGCTGTGAGAGAACAGAGGAGGGGAAAACAATATTCTAAGCCACTGAGTCCCAACTGGGGAGAATATCAGTATATAAATAAATAAATGCAAACGCAGCTCTACAATATGTGAGTGTCCTAGCTTGCAGGGTTTCCATACAGATTATCAAGAAAATGAAGTTATTGAAATAGTGAAAAAGCCCTATGCAATTTTTCTTCTGGAGAAACCATCACTCAAGGGCACGGCACAGCCACATGGTGCTAGGAATAGTCCCCAGCTACATTTCAAAGTTTATCAAGTAGCTGACCTGGAAATGCCTCAAAGAGTTGCTGCCAATCACCGTGGTCAGAACTGGGCTACCCTCATTACTGGGAGTAGTGGCAGAATCTTCTCCCTCTGTTGTTTCTACATCAGATAACTCATTACGGGAGTCTGCCCATTTACCTCTCTTAGTGTTAGAATTATTAGAAGAGTTCTAACGTCACCTTTTTCTTGTAAATACTTAACTTGTGTCCAATCAGGAAGACCCTCTGAGGGGAAACCTTGTAAGAGCATAGGTACATTAACAAGAATATGATCTTTTTCTTCAGAAAGCAAATCTATTAACTGGTTGTGCTATAGCCTTAAACAGTAACTAGCATTAGAATTATTACAGTATAAATACAGAGCCAGCAACGACAGGAAAAGCCACTGTAATAAGATGCTAAATATTTAAATACATATTTTTTAAAAAATTACATGCCACCTTAAAGGGCACTATGCCCTTTAACTCAAAGGGGCTATGCCTATGGACACATTTAAACGGACCCTAATGCGCGAATGGATAGCTCTGTAAACATTTACACATGGATTTCCAGCACTCTAGGGGAGATCAAAAGGTATAAGGAACAAAGCCCACAGCAGGAAAGTTCCAAGCAGATTTAGAATATTGATCAGTAAGGCAATAATCATTTAAAGAGGCGGCATGTAAAGCCAACCTCACCTTTTTCTTGTAAATATTTAACTTGTGTCCAATCAGAAAGACCCTCTGAGGGGAAACCTTGTAAGAGCATAGGTACATTAACAAGAATATGATCTTTTTCTTCAGAAAGCAAATCTATTAACTGGTTGTGCTATAGCCTTAAACAGTAACTAGCATTAGAATTATTACAGTATAAATACAGAGCCAGCAACGACAGGAAAAGCCACTGTAATAAGATGCTAAATGTTTAAATACATATTTTTAAAAATTACATGCCGCCTTAAAGGGCACTATGCCCTTTAACTTAAAGGGGCTATGCCTATGAACACATTTAAACTGACCCTAATGCACGAATGGATAGCTATGTAAACATTTACACATGGATTTCCAGCACTCTAGGGGAGATCAAAAGGTATAAGGAACAAAGCCAACAGCAGGAAAGTTCCAAGCAGACTTGACCCATTTTAAAAATTAAGCAATGCCTCAAGCAGCATAAATAAAATTAATATGTTTCCAGGGCAGAATGAGGGATTCAGACCTGATTCTCCCAGATGCTAGCATGAAATGCTAACCACTACACAAAACTGGCTTTTGTGGGGTGGCTGCTGGTGACCAGTAGGAAGTGGCCGGGCCTGGGTGAGTCACATGGTGCTAGGTCATGTGGTACCAAAGGCCAAAACAGCCTTGGAAAGAGCCCTGCCTGCCTCTTTTGCTGACAGAATTGTTGTGGTTGCCTAGGTCGCCACTGAGGGTATTTGTTTCTTAAAACTAGTTTAAATACATATTTTTAAAAATTACATGCCGCCTTAAAGGGCACTATGCCCTTTAACTTAAAGGGGCTATGCCTATGAACACATTTAAACTGACCCTAATGCACGAATGGATAGCTATGTAAACATTTACACATGGATTTCCAGCACTCTAGGGGAGATCAAAAGGTATAAGGAACAAAGCCCACAGCAGGAAAGTTCCAAGCAGATTTGACCCATTTTAAAAATTAAGCAATGCCTCAAGCAGCATAAATAAAATTAATATGTTTCCAGGGCACAATGAGGGATTCAGACCTGATTCTCCCAGATGCTAGTATGAAATGCTAACCACTACACAAAACTGGCTTTTGTGGGGTGGCTGCTGGTGACCAGTAGGAAGTGGCCGGGCCTGGGTGAGTCACATGGTGCTAGGTCATGTGGTACCAAAGGCCAAAACAGCCTTGGAAAGAGCCCTGCCTGCCTCTTTTGCTGACAGAATTGTTGTGGTTGCCTAGGTCGCCACTGAGGGTATTTGTTTCTTAAAACTACAGATGCTGCTTCTATTATTTTGGAGGTTTTAACTTCCCCCATGAATTTATTTTTTGATTCCAGATTTTCTCTGCATACCTTGGGCTTTTTTTCAGATCCCCAGAAAGATCTGCCCATGGCCCAAATCTCCACATTAAGCATCCAGATTTGGCCATGTTGAGAATTAGATATATTAATAATTGCTTTTAAACTAAAGTGTACTGTGGGTGGTTTTAGTCAGTTATTTCTCCACTCAATACAGTTCTTTGGAATTTTTAAAAAATGTGGTTGCTGTGACTTTTGAGTGCCTGTCCTTAATTATGAGAATATTAATACTGACTCTCAAAAATACTCGAAAGACATGCTAAAAAACAGGCTAAAGAGATTTTTTTTCCCGGCTTCAAACCCCCCACTCCTTACAGGGGACAGAAGAAAATTTAGTCATTAATCTTGCTTCTAGTAGCTTTCAGGGAAGGAGAAAAATACCTAGGGAGAGAAAAATGTAACACCCCCCCCCAAGTCCTCACCCTAAATGCCAAGATAATCACTATAACTGGGGAGGGGGAGATGTCTCAGAGGAAGACAGCTGCATACAACACTGTTTCCACTACTAAACCAGTAAAAAACACTTTGCAGTAGAAAATGCTGATGAACTGCTATAAAATAATTAAGACAAACCTAATTTTCACAGTCGTGTGTGGCAGCCAAGTGTGTAAGCAGCTAGGCCCAAACCTTACCTCAACTAAAATGTTAACTAGATAGCCTGATGCAAGTTACTCCTAGGCCGGAGCCCTGAAATACAGGACCGCTGAGCTCTGAAGCACTTTGAACTATTTAAAGTTCGACCCAACTCAACCACCTAGTCCATATACTAGCAATATTCCAGCCTGCTGACAATCTCTCCGTTTCCCTTAAACTTTAAACGTCCAATAAACAAAAAATGGGGAGGGGGGGTAGCCAGGGGAACCAAACAACTCGTCTGCGAAATTCAAACTGATGAAGGACTTCACAAGTTTAAACAGTTCAAAACCGCAGCCGTGCCAAAGAAATAAAATAAATGGTCGCAGGAGGGAGAACGTATTTACCTTCCCTAGGTTCTTCTTTTACTCCCCAGCTTTGATAGCCAAAATGCTTTGTCGCAACAAGCTAAACCTCCTCCCGATCGTAAAATAAACGAAAATGCGTCTTTTCCTACAAATACCGAGAAGGCGGCCCCTCCCTCCTACAGCTAAAAACCTCAATCACCACAGGAGACCTGCCAGCAAAACCAGCACATGCCGCTTTTCGGTTACTCGAAGCCCGCGCGTCTTGGCCCAGGCTGAACTAGAGAGAGGCAGCTTTCTGCGCAAACTCCCTTTCGCCGCTGATATTACCACCACCCCCCCCCCGC
This sequence comes from Gekko japonicus, assembly GCF_001447785.1. NCBI lineage: Eukaryota > Metazoa > Chordata > Lepidosauria > Squamata > Gekkonidae > Gekko > Gekko japonicus. The sequence goes on from NW_015170938.1 coordinate 123,959, forward strand.
GCGCGCCGTTAGCCGTGGTGCTTTCTACCATGGGGATAACCCCGAGGAAGAAAGCACCACGGGTAACGGGGGGAAACTGTGGTCTCGCGTTGCGAATTCAGCTACAGAAAATCCTATTAAATATATTATTCTTTGACTTCCAAATACATCGGGCTGGCGTCTAAGGTAACATTTCCTTGACACTGGCTTTTTAGATATCCGTCTATTACTTAATCCTTGCGGTTTTGGTTGTGTTTTTTTAAAAATCCAGGCACTTGGATGCGTACAGAGCTAAGTAGCCTCTAACCCCATTGAAATAATAGTAGGAGCCGGCTGAAACGGCTACCTTGCCTAACTGGCTCCTCTTGTCCTCTAATGTAACCACCACAAACTGAAAAAGAAGGAGGTGGCGGCGGAACGGAGTAGGTCGAAAAGCAGCAGTCTCGCTCTGCAGCACGCAGGCGATGAAAAGCGACTGGCGACAACAAAGTTGCGCATATCCACTGAGGGGTTGAGAAGAGAAAAAAAAGCCCCGCCGTACTGTACCCCCCGACTAGGAGGGGACGGGAAGAGATCCTCGCCAAATTTAGAGAGGCTGCCCAACAGCTTTCGATCCCTGCTGAGTTAGTTAAGTTCTGTGGCGCCCTTTTTGTACGTGTTCATTTCTGAGGAGCTTCCGCTGAATTCTGCGGGGTCTTCGGTAAACGCAGGTTTATTTATCGAAAACATTTCCTGCCCACCTCTCTGCCCAGTTCAGGGTCCCCAAAGCAACGAACATTTGAAATACTAAAAAGTATTTGAACTACACGCACAATATTAAAACGTGTAAACACATAAAACACACACAAACGGGGAGGAGCGCTAATAAGAGTTGACGAGGGTCTGCCAAACAAAACAGAAGAGTCTTCACCTGCGGGTGGAAGATGACGAATCTCCTTATGGAGGGAGTTCCAAAATTCTCATTCAGCAACCAAGGAGGCCTTTCCTCAGGTTGCCAACTGTCTAGCCTCAGATGGCAGGGGTACCTGAAGCAGAGCCTCCAGGAATGACCTGTGGCTAGGTAGGGTCATATGGGAGGAGGTGGTCTTTCAGGTTCTCACCCTTACCCCAGTGAATGCAGCTACAGCCGCTATTTGCATGTTTCCTCAGAACTTTGATAAATGGGACCTACTCCCAACTAAATATGTGTAGACTGTACACCTGCATTGAATTCACTTGGACCTTTATACCTCAACAAGCACACAAAAGCAAAATGCTAAGTACTGTTCAAGTATCACTACTTTAAGCTTATTTTTAAAAGCTTCTAATTAGTAAAATAGTGTACTTCTGACACTCCATTAATGACAATGTGGTATGTTGGTTAATGTGTCAGGCTAGTGTCTGGGAGACCCAGGTTTAGATCTTCTCTGTGACATGAAACTTGCTGAGGGACCTGGGTTGCTGTCAGCCTGACCTACTAAACAGTGTTGTTCAGAGGATAAAATGGGGAACCATGGACACCACCCTCCTTGGAGAAAGGCCAAGATAAAAATGCACTGCATAGATATGTCACCTGCCTTGTTTGCTTTTTACCTTCCTTGTTCTCTCATAGCAACCGCTTTGTAGTGCCCTACAAAAGGTGAGATTTAGGTGCACTTAGGGCTGGATAACGACTTGGAGAAACTGACCTGCCCCATTCATACAGGCTTAATGAGATGTCATTTGTTTAATGCTGTCATAAAAAGCTTCAGCTACCTATTTCCATACATTATGCATGTATATTCTGTTTTCTATGGAGTGAATTTTCATAGGGTATCTTTTTTTGAAAAAAAAATGAGAGCCATTCAGCAGTTTTTCTGCAAAACGACAGATCACCAGTTGTTCAAATATTTGAAATGTTTGTGTCCACAGCAAATAATCTAAAGTCATGTTTACAAGGAAACAACTTGTGAGTATATAGACTGCAGAGTTAGGTTCTTCTCGGTCATCATGTGTATTATTATGCTATAAATCAGTTGTTCCATGGGATGCACTTTCCCCAAGAACATGGCCACTAGGTACTAAGAGCCTGTGATATCTCTAAAACCATATTTCATTCAGAACTGTAAGATGTAATAAATATTTTATCAGGGAAGAAGAGGATCGAGTTTTCCTAGTGACAAAATATTATCATTTGAATGCTGGGGAAATGCAATATTGCCATTAACACAAGTGTTAACAGTGATGAATGAAAAAGTCTTCTCCTTGCCCATATAATTTTGTGAGGCTGAAAAAAAGTTTTTACTTACATAAAGGCTGAGTAGTTCCTGTGGACTATTTCAACATCATAGGGTGCTTGTGGCCTAGGGATGCCAACTACCTGGGAAAAAATGTCCTATCCTTTTAACAGAGGCTTGTTTACCAGGTGATGTTATTGATCTCCATGCCAACAAAAGCTTCAGCTGCCCATATCCACACGCTAAGCCTCTTTAAAGAGGCAAGCTATTTTAGTCCAGGCCTGCTGGCAACTCTACATGCAAGCACAACACCAGCCATTTTCTTCTCCCAATCAGTGCTTTGATAGATGGGTGTAGTATAGTACTGTTATATAAGCAAATACATGCAAATTTTCCTATGACTAATTACTCCCAAATAAATCCCACTGAATAAAGTAGAATTTTCTTCAGATTGTTATGTTACAGGATCAGGCTGCACCACATTTGTTTTGTTCAGCTCTTGTTGGAATTAGTTTATTTATAGTCTTTGGTGGAAGTACTTGATGAACCTGTATTCCAAGAATTCCCAGTGTCACACCCAGTAATGGGTTTCCTGGTGCCAGTCTGCCCAAAGCAAATAGCCAGTGCTGGCTTTCTTGTGCTTTCACCTTTGTGGCTGAACGGAACACTCATTTAAAAACAGTGGACCCCATCATAGGATGGTACTTGGCTTGCAATTTCCCAACATTTTGTGCTTGGCCCCAATACCCTTTGGCAGCCATTTTGTGATTAGTCCCAGTTCCCAGAGAAGCCATTTTGTGACTGCACTCTCTCCCTCTTCTCAAGTTCAAGAAGTGCCCACAAGCTTAACAAGATTGTGGCCTGTTATATGCAATAAGTACAGCCACTGATCAAACCAACCTCCTATTTATCACTCATCTTCCGCTTTGGCCGAATATGACAAAATAGACTGTTACTAAATTACTGTGGTTATGGTTTTTAGTTAAATGAAAGTAATTGAAATTAGCAGTAATTTTGGGGTGTATTTGGTTGAGTGTAACTGAAGATGCTGGAGAAGACTCTTGAGAGTCCCTTGGTCTGCAAGGAGATCAAATCAGTCAATCCTAAAGGAAACCAACCCTGACTCTTTCCTGGAAGCTCAAATACTTTGGCCACCAAATGAGAAGGGAGCATTCACTGGAGAAGACTCTGATGCTGGGAAAGATTGAAGGTAACAGAAGAAGGGGACAACAAAGGATGAGATGGTTAGACAGTGTTACTGATGCAACGAACATGAAATTGTGCAAACTCCAGAGGATGGTGGAAGACAGGAGGGCCTGGTATGATGTGGTCCATGGGGTCATGAAGAGTTGGACTCGACTGTGCGACTGAACAACAACAAATCGAAGATGTATAAAGGGCTGTGTTAGATTAATTGGAGAACATTTCACATTATTTCCTAAGAACAAACAGACAAAGTGCCACATATTGCCAATTTTATTTTATTTGTATTCAGGTACAGCAGAATCCATTACAAACATAGTGTAATCTTTACGGAAAACACAGAAAATGCTGAGAAAAACAATATGATAAATTCCTTTGTTATGTTTATTGTCATGAATTCTTTGATGGGACTGGACCTTTCCCCTTCTTTGCTGCCTTCTCTTTTTTCAGCTGTAAAGAAGAGGGGGGAAAGACAGGAACTACAAAATGAAATATTACTTCAGCAATGGGCCCTCCACCTAGCCTGCCTCACAGAGTGGTTGTGGTGATAAAATTGAGGAGAACTGTGTAAACTGTCCTGCGCTTGTATGAAAGGTGAGATGAAAATGCTCTAGCCAAATACAACTGCTTCCTGCTATGTTCATTTCTTCCAAACCTCACTTTAAATGGCCCTAGCTGCAGCAGACCCAGCACTCAAGCTAGTTTTGTTATTTCTGAATATTCAATGAAGTGCCAATCTCCATTGTAGGTTCACTTGGCTACCTTATTGCTATTGACCACCTGACGAAGTATGAGCAAATATCAACACTTTTCTGGAGAGATATAAAGAGTAAAATGAGGCCAAAAAAACAAACAAACCCCAACCTTTGCAGCCCTGGGAAACAGCTGAGCATGACTTCTTTGAACTGATTCAGCCTTACCTCAAGCCTGGAAGTTTAGCCATTGCTTTGAACACTTTCTGTTATGTTCACAGCAACTCCAACAGGGATTACTATCATTGAAAGTTCTATATAGCAATTAAGACCTTTTCAAGTGTTTTATTGATATTTTTACTTATTTTTGCAATTAAGAAGCTCTCTTTAAAAGACTACAGGATCTCAAACTTGCAAAGGATAATTTGTGTGTAGAAAAGTGAGCAGAAAGGATTCATGGAGGCACTGTCACTAGTTTTGTTCCTTTCTGCAGATACCCTTTGTGTGACTGAGCTACAGCCTTACACAAACATTGCCACAAATTGTACAGAATGCTTCTATGAAGCTTCTGGGTGTGATGCCTCCTGGAAGTTCTGCAAGAACACAGCATGAAAAGACTTAGATAAGTTATCAAGAGGCTGGGCTATCAGAAGGCTGATGTGCAAATATGATTAAAGTAGAGGCAGTATTTCTGCCAGCCACTCTCCAGGCAGGAGGAAAATGACACAGCTCTAAACTCTTAAGTATTCTTGTCAAGAACCAAGGAATTGCTGTATACTACATGAGTAAATTCATGATGCAAATTCTTGCAGTCACTGAACAGTTTAATCAATTAAAGTATTAGTTGATTAAGAAGCAGAGCGAATTTTGATATGTAAGGCTGAGACTGAGAGCAGTACTGGTTTATTTTTAAGTCCTTTGTTCTGTCATGCATTTATATCAAGGGATGGAAATATTAACAAAGGACACTCCTTCTGAAAACCAGCAGTAGCATTTGTAGGTCAGTTTTCCATTTAAGTTGAACTAATTAAAGTTCAGGTGATTTATTAAATGAAATTTAGTTGGAGGGTAGTCCTAAATCAAAGGTTCTTATGCATTTTCTTTAACATCATTCACTGTTCTGCCTGTAACAAATTATTTATTCTCGCCTATCAGTGTAAGTTTTTTGGGTTGGTTTTGTTTTGTTTTTGTCTTGTCATTTTTACTAACTGCCCTTTTTTTCACTGTTACAAATATAGTTACAGAAGTGGTATTGTTTTTGCTTCCTGTATCATAACACTTAGAATTAAATCATCTAAAGGTACAAATAATTTTGAATGCAATTTTTAAAAATGACAATGAAAATACTGTTTTTTCAATTGAAATTGGAATTCAACAGCCATAAGACATAGCAGATTTACAGCCCCCTTCTTTGCACTGCTATATTTCATTCTGATATACTAATTTTCCTAGCTATATATATAACAAAATGATTAAGAAGAGACAAAAATGTTTGAAGTGTGTCATTCAAGAAATTATTTTCAATGGTAAAGAAATGCTTGTTTTAAATGATGTATGAAATCACATACCCGTTCCTGGTATCGCCTTTCAAAGTAAGCCATGTCATCTTCTTCAGGCCTCTTTAAACTGGAAACTTGCATTGCTGAACTAGCACCTCCTTAATAATTAAAAAAAACCCTGTTGTTTTAAAAGGTATTTTTAATTTTACTAGTTTCAGGGGAAGGGGTTGTTTGCTTGTTTAATTTCAATGAAATACTAAGGCCCCGGTCACACGGAACATTTGCCACGCTGAAGACACGATTCTCCCGCTGAGTTTTCTGGCGCGATCACACCGGAACATCTGGGAGGCATAGCGCTCCCATGGCAAACCCGTGGCGTCCCGCTAAAGATGCGCAATTTTAAAAGTACCTGGGACGACCTACTAGCAAATGGTTTGCCACGGGCTGCATGCGGATTCCCCCAGTTTGATCGCGCCGGCACGCAGCTTTCTCCCCCGTCGTCCTGTTTGCCGCGGGTGCCAAAGGAGGAAGCCATCGTCGTGTCTGAACGCATAATCGCGGATCAAACTGCGACGGCACAAATAGGCACGCCTCCCACCCGCGTTATCCGGCCTGTGTGACCGGGGCCTAAGCAAACTTTCTTGGAATAAAGTTTCTTTGAAATCAAAGGAATTTATTTGCAAATAAACAGTTAGAATCATTAATATTTCAGTAATCTCTATAACCAGCATGTTTGTTGGGCAAGATGAAAACATTGCCATCATGAAATTGGATGTTTGACAGTAATGAGAATGCTTCTAAACAGAACTCTTGATTTGCCTCTATTGTGGGCAATACTAGTAAGCATTCAACTCTAACTGGTAAGTCATGTCCTAGACCAACTGCAAGTGGGAAAAAGCAGTATCCCTTGTTCACTACAGAGTACACTAGATTTTCTCATAGACCATCCTCTTTCCTTCCCACCAGCCTACTGGGAGCTAGATATATAGTAAACCCTGAAAGAGAGCTAATTGCAAGAGATCTCAGAATGTCAAGGACTGCATGATATATTTTCAGTATTGTAGATTTTCTGTCTTGGAATTCCTGTACTTATTACACATTAATCCCCTGAATACCTGTTTATTTACCTGTTTGTTTATTATTTGTATTTATACCCCACCCTCCCCGCGAACAGGCTCAGGGCAGCTTACAAAAGTCAGTGTGTTTGTAATGGCTACTAATCAGTACATTCCAGTCTCCTACAGTGCAGTCCTAAGAGCCCTTTACTCAAAGTAAGCCTGAATAGTACATGCCTGAATAGGATTCTGAATAAGCCTGCTAAGGATTGCCCCCCCCCAGCCTATTTCATAGACTGATGCACAGATAAACAAATTTTAAACAGGCGCTGAGCTAAAATCTGGCCACATATCTGTCTTCAGCATAAAGGCAACATGTCTTCTAAAATGAACTTAAAAAGCCTAGTGATGCAGTCAGTCAGGCCATACAGTGCACATGAAAGCCTATACCCAGAATAAAACTTCATTGGTCTTAAAGGTGCCACTGGACTCAAACTTCGTTCTGCTGCTTCAAACCAACACAGCTACCCAATCCTTGGAGCTTTAAACATGCACACAGTAATCTCATTACCATCTGTTAATTGAAAGTTTGTTTGTATGGAACTAGAAGGTCCTTGGAATGCTTTTAAAAAAGGATGGTCTGTGCTGGTAACAGGAGATTCTAGAAACTGAGCAGAAGGTGACCCTTAAAGGAAACGGGAAGAAAGCACAAACAGGTTACCACAATAGTAAAAAAGTTATAGTTAATAGAGAAAAGCAAGGCCAAAATTTAAATACTGGCCATTCAATTAAGATTATTAAGCAAAAATTAAGGCTGTCTCTGGAGAAATATGGTGGTTTTACACATTTCTAATGGCCTGATTTGAAGATCAGTCATAGAGCTCAGGAAAATAGGGGGATTTTAAGAACTGCTAATGTTTACACCTATGCTAAAACAAATAGGTCCATAAGGATACTTATGAGGAATAAAAATAGCTTGAAGTAGAAGCAGATAGATGTCATTCTATCTTAGAGTGAAGTTAGTAAAGAAATAGCTCAAGGACAGAAGATCTGTCTACACTGTGATTTAATAGGAATATGTTCATATGCTACATTTATATATGTATATAAGTAAAGCTGAATTAAATTCACTGGCTTGGTTAACTGTAGTTTTAGATTTTATTGCATTTTATATAAAATAAAACACAATGACAAATTCTACAAACACCAGTCTCCCATGAAATCAGCCTCCAAAAGCTACCCAACTATGTGGGTGTTGCTGCCCCTTTAGAACATTATTTTAAATTGTACACCAGCGGATCAGCCTACTTCTTAATTTTTATATACTGCATAATGATTTTAAGAGCTATGTTTTAGGAACTTTTATTGCACATGCCCCAAAGCACTAGAATGGCCTCTCTGAGGATTAGCTGCTTCCTTGTGGTCTTATTTATGTATGATAATTATTTGTTTATAATTATACGTAAAGAAGATCAAAAGGAAGCAGCTAATCCTCAGAGAGGTCATTCCAGAGCTTTGGGGCACTTGCAATTAAAGCCAAGGTTCTACTTCTGAATGATTTTTTTTCTTGTATGTTGAGGCTTTATGGAACTGACATGGGAGTTCATATAGGGAGAGGCAACATCTAAGGTATGCTGACCTAGTTCATGTATGGCTTTAAAGGTAAGCACCCCCACCCTGAATTTGATCCAGAATAGTTCAGTTGGTGTTTGCAGTTGCAGTTGCTGCAGAACTAGTAGAATATATATTTTTGACTCCACATAATCATCAGGAGATGGGCCATGGCATTCTACATCAACTGCAGCTTCTCAGTCATCTTTAAGAACATTCCCATGAAAAGAAGATTAGAGGTAAGTCATCAAGGTTACAAAAAAACATGTATAAGCATGGTGAGATGCCTCTAAAAAATAAAACAGCTGTCAGAGCTAGCCAGCTCTTGGCCACTGCCTGTTTTATCTCGAACAAACTGGAATGCAAAAGAAATCATAAGTGCAGAACCTGTGCTGATAATAGGAGCACTATTCTGCCCCCAAACAGGTGTAACAACTCTTGCAGGAGCACACACAGGCAGAGATGCAGGATGTCCATAGAACTTCCAAGCATCATTTCAGTCTTGTATGGATTCAACTTCAGTTTAACCTCATCCACTTGCCCACAGCTCCAAGGTACTTGATTAAGGCCAATCCAGTCAGTCCTGGATGCTTAGCTAAACCTAGAGCTGGGTGCTATGGGGAAACGCCTTATACACCAGAATTTTATTATTAATTTTATTAATTCTATTTGTACCTCGCCCTCCCCGCAAACAGGCTCAGGGCGGCTCACACAGTCGGTACAAAATACCAATAAAACCACATAAAATCACATGAAAACAATTCAGATACAAATGAGTCATAAAGTTATAGGTGCTAATTGTCCATCACTGGTTAATTAAGATGGCGTACTAAGAGTGTTGCAAGCAGACAATCTAGCTGATGGCCTTCTTGAGTCGCACGATGGTCTAGGCCAGATGTTAGGCTAAGGGCCGGGTTCGTTGATGATAATGATAAGGGCAGCTCCTAGTCGAAAGCCTGGTGGAAGAGCTCTGTCTTGCAGGCCCTGTGGAACTGTAAGAGGTCCCGCAGGGCCCTGATCTCTTCCAGCTCATTCCGCCAGCAAGGAGCCACCACTGAAAAGGCCCTGGCCCTGGTAGTGCCGTCTTTGGGGCCCGGGGGGTCAGTCGGTTCTGTGACCTCAACCACAGTGCTCTCTGGGATATATATGGGGAAAGGTGGTCCCTCAGGTATGTTGGAACTTGGCCATATAGGACTTTAAAGGTAAGCACCAGCACCTTGAAGTGAATTCGGTATGCTATTGGCAGCCAGTGCAGTGCCTTCAGCACAGGCCAGATGTGCTCCCATCTGGGCAGGCCCATCAGCAGCCTGACTGCGGCATTCTGCACTAGCTGCAGCTTCTGAATTTGGGACAAGGGCAGCCCCATGTAGAGAGCATTACAGTAGTCTAGTCTCGAGGTGACCATCACATGGATCACTGTGGCCAGGTCGCGGTCAAGGAAGGGAGCCAACTGCCTAACCAGCTGGAGATGGTAAAAGGCCGATTTAGCAGTGGCTGCTACCTGGGCCTCCATTGTCAAGGAGGTAACCTCTGGTGCTGGCACCAATGGTGTCCCACCAAAAGTTGGGAGTGGGACCCCCAACCCCTGTACCACCCCGACCCACACACAGGACCTCCGTCTTCACTGGATTCAGCTTCAGCCGACTCAGCCTGAGCCAACCAGCCACGGCTTGTAACGCCCAGTCCAAGTCTTCCGGTCTGGAGTCCGATTGGCCACCCAGCATCAGATAGAGCTGGGTGTCATCAGTGTACTGGTGACATCCCAGCCCGTACCTCCAGGTTATCTGGGCAAGGGGGCGCATATAGATGTTAAATAACATCGGGGAAAGCACTGCTCCTTGAGGCACTCCACATTCCAGTGGGTGCCTCCTGGACTGCTGTTCCCCTAGTGCCACCCTTTGTCCCCAACCTTGGAGGAAAGAAGCAAGCCATTGCAAGGCAAGCCTCTGAATTCCGTCGGCGAGGCGGTGGAGCAGCAACTGATGGTCGACCATGTCAAACGCAGCTGACAGATCTAACAACAGTACTGCCGAACCACCCCAATCCAGATGCCTCCAGAGGTCATCAGTCAGAGTGACCAATGCCGTCTCCATCCTGTGTCCCGGGCGAAAGCCAGACTGGAAGGGATCTAACATGGAGGTGTCATCCATAAAGCCCTGTAACTGTGTCGCCATCGCCCTCTCAATTAATTTGCCCACATAGGGCAAATTTGAGACCGGCCAGTAATTCGCCAATTCGGCCGGGTCCAGAAATGATTTTTTTAGGAGAGGACGGAGCATCGCTTCCTTCAGTGCCCCCAGGAATAGCCCCTCAGATAGGGACTTGTTGATAATTTCCCTTAGGGCACCTCGGAACCCTTTGTGGCCAGCTCTAATAAGCCAGGAAGGGCACGGATCAAGGCTGCATGTGGTTGGATGCACAGTCATGAGCAATCTGTAAACCTCCTCCAGGCTGAGTGGGCCGAAGCAATCCAGAACCAAATTCAAAAACGTGCTTGGAGCCTCAAGCTCGCTTTCTGTTTCAACTGTGGCGGGGAGGGCATGGTGGAGCGACAGGACTTTATCCACAAAATAGCTCGCAAATGCCTCGCAGCCAGTGTCCAATTCCCTAGCATTTAGTCTGCCCTATGGCAGAGCTGATATGGACTGAATCGTTCTAAACAATTGGGCTGGGCATGAGCTCGCGGATGCAATTTACATCAAAGCTGACAATAGTCAAGTCTGTGCATGCTCAGAGACCACAAAATGCCATTTACAAGCTAACAGGTACAAACAGGCACCAGCTCTATAGATATGCAGATGGCCCTAGTCAGGAAGAGCAAATAATAGAAAAGCCACAGAGCTTGGGGACCAAATGAGAAAGAGTAGATCTTCCCTCTTGTGACAGGGGAAAAAATGACCCATAAAGTGGGCAAAACAGGGACATTATAAAGCCCATAGACAGGAGGGAAAAGTGCTGTCATCTTTCACCTTTTAGAACTCACTTAGCCATCTTGTCTGAGCTCCACCACAATGGCTAACTAGGACCATATAGTGCTGAACAAAGGGGAGAAACCATTCACTAAGAAACTGAGGTAATGGGACATTTCTGCATAGTAACTAGAATTAAACGACGTATCCTAATTTTGTCATTTTGTAATATGTACAGTATTGTTAGAGGACTGCATTAAAATCACTTTGAGTTTTGCTCATTCCACTGTGATCTCAAAATGCTGTCTGCATTTGTCAGCATTTCTTATTTCTTTATTAAATTTCTTAACATTTTGAATCGTGGCAGACTGGCTTTTGTACCCACATCAAACCCTAATCAATCATGCTTCTTGAGGAGAAGCACAGCGGAGGGAGCAGCAGTTTATCTCTTCATCGCCAAAGTGTGTGAGTACATTAGTTTGTCCCTGTATTAGCTAATGTGAGTGAAGCAGGAGATGCAAAACCAAGGCAGAACCTTTAAATGCCAACACCACTCTAAGAGTGCTAACTCTTTAGCAGGAATTACTCTTTAAGGTTAGTGGGTAGCAGAAGAAATTTACCCAGAGAGACGTTGGTTACTCTGGGAAGAAACTGCTCCCATGTGAGGAGAAATGGCGCTTGCAAGGCATTTCCCCACAGGTGTCATTTGAATATCAATGACATCCAACTCCAAAACTCAGGATAGCGTCTCCCAAAGCCTTCATAAAAATGTTAAAAATCACACTGAGCATGAGGGACACCACAGGTTATTGCCAACTGGGGCTGAAGAAGCACCCCAATCAGATGTTATTGGAAGAAACATTTATTTACTTTATTTATGACCCACTTTTCTCACTGAGAAAAATAAATAAATAAATAAATAAATGTATCACTTAAAAATCATGTGGAAGTAGTAATCTGATAATTTTCTCCAAAATATTTTGGACCTATCAACGTACAAAAAAAATCAAGTCATCTGTTCTTACCTATCCCGCTGTCATCAAGTCTCATATAGCCTTCTGCTAGGGAACTAAAGCCAGTTAATCCTCCCATTGCAGCAAAAGGGACATCTTGCCCCACGGGTTTTCCTTGAGCTAAGCGCTCCTCTTTAGTTTCCACCACTGTTTCATGAGTATATGTCGGTTGACCACACCCACAAGTAAAGCAGCTGTGAAAACCTGAACATTTGGAACCTAATGGGAAAAATATATATTTTAGAAGGGAGTCGGGTGGACTGACATCTTCTACTACCTTCCTTCTGAGCAGCACTTCCACTTGGCAATCCTTCTGTTACTACTGTGAATGCAGAGGCATTTCTACCAACAATCATATTCATGTAGATGTTTTCGCCACACTTTCTTTGTCCCAGCCATCATGCCCCCCCACCACCACTGAAGGGCTTTTTCAGGCTCTTTAAAAAGATCCGTAATTGACATATGATTGTTAACTGACATATTATGATAGCCTAAAATCAGTAACTGACAAACCAGTGGGGGGGGGGGGGGGGGGGCTAGCTCACAGTGTTTTAGCCTCCGGCTCACACATTTTTGTCTCGGCTCGGGAAGGGATGGCTCTAGAGCAGACTAATGTATGCAGTAGCCAAACTGCGCTCAGAACTTTAATGCCAGTAGCTCACAAAGTAGAAGTTGTGCTCACAAGACTCCACAGCTTAGAGGGAACATTGGGTGGGACCTGCAAAAATGTGCACCTATTTGCCCATAAAGCATGCAAAGGTACGCTGACTGCGATCTTTCCCAAAAGTCTACCAAACCACTTTTGGGGATTATTCCAGCAAAAGTGGGGGCAAACAAAGAAAGCAGACAATTAGGGGAGGACATCATGTGGATGCTCCTAAAAAGCATCCAGTTTGGTGTAGTGGTTAAGTGCGCGGACTCTAAACTGGGAGAACCGGGTTTGATTCCCCACTCCTCCACTTGCACCTGTCTGGATGACCTTGGGCAAGCCATAGCTCTGATAACAGTTGTTCTTGAAAAAGAGCAGTTTCTGTCAGAGCTCTCTCAGTGCCACCTACCTCACAGGGTGTCTGTTGTGGGGAGGGGAAGGGAAAGGAGTTTGTAAGCCGCTCTGAGACACCTTTGGGTAGTGAAGGGCAGGCTATAAATCGAATCTCTTCTCTTCTTCTAAAATCTCTGTGTGGAGCAGCCAGTATCTCTTGGGCATATTTCATAAAGTCAGTATTAAAACTCCCAGTTTTGGGTGCAGAACAAATTAGAATACATGTAGCATTCTGCAAATTGATTAAATTTGAAAAGCTTATACAGAATACTGAACATGAATTTTCTAGTTGCAAAACATTTTAAGAACATAGTACATGGTTATAATTACACAAAGCCTACAAAGGCATAGTTTTAAAATATAACGCTGCTATATTATTAATACAATACATGCTTATTTATCCATTCTCACTTACATGAGTTACATGGAAAACCAGGTGCTGCACTGTGTTGATCAGCAAAGTGCTTACATCTACAACGGATAGGTTGAGTACCATTAAGAGGGACAAAGTGATAAGATCTGCATGGGCATCGGCTCACCCTACAAGGTAGATAAATAGGACGTTCTTTTGGAATCACTTCAAAGTCTGTCTTATGTTGTTTATACCTGGGGAAAGTTTGTAGGAAAAAAGTGCACACATACCGGTCAGTTATCACCTATGAAAAATAATTTATTCAAAGCAATGGTGTTCAAATATTTTACTAAGAGGCCTTGTTAACCAGCCATTGTTTGGGATTGCTCCTCCCAGAAACTTTCTGGTATATGTTCAGGATTGTCAGATTACTGATGTAGAACTGAAAGGTTCTCTACATTGGGCAAACCGGGCAAACCCTATGCCAAAAGATAAATAGACACAAATCTGACATCAAGAATCACAAGACTGAAAAACCTGGTAGGAGGATACTTCAGCCTTCCAGGACAGTCAATGGGTGACCTCAAAGTAACTCTTTTATTACAAAGGAACTTCAAGAACAGACTAGAAAGGGAAATTGCTGAGTTGCAAGTTATTACAGCACTCAGAAGAATGGAATCCCCAGGATTTAACAGGGATATTGGTTTCTTATCTCACTACATATGCTAATCTCATTCAGCCCTTACATATGTATTCTTACCAATTCCCCAGAAGGGGGAATAATAGATTAGAATAGTAGATTGTAATGTAACGTGATCAATAGAAGAATGTAATGTAATGTAATTTGGAATGGTAGATTGAAAGTATTTCTCTGATCTGGGGATGCGAGGATAATTCTACACAGCCAATCGTCCCACTACAAAAAAAATGATGCTGTAAGTATGCCTCCATACTTGAGAGTCGACGGATGAAGCATAATAACACAATTAAGGACATGTCAATCTCCAATTTTGACATATTTCCTTCACTATGTTCCCCTCCCCCGAATTGAACCCAAACAAATGGTAACCATATAAACTAAGCTTGTTATTCTTGAATCTGTTAAACATCTTCATTATGTTGTATGCTAATTTGCTGCTCACTCTCTACCTATATGTAATGACTGGTAATTTCCATTTCATTGTATCTGAGGAAGTGTGCACGCACACAAAAGCTTATACCTTGAATAAAACTTTGTTGGTCTTAACGATGCCACTAGACTCAAACTTTGTTCTGCTGTTTCAGACCAACACGGCTACCCACCTGAATCTATCTTAGAAAACTAAGTTTGTTTATAATAAATAATACTTCAAAACCTCAGAAGGCAGAGTGTCTCCTGCACTCGGCATGAAGCAAGACTCTTCCTCCTCCTCCCCGCTCCCTTCCATGCAACATACAAGAACTTGGAGGAGAGGAGTGGTTTTTCACCATGAAGAACAATCTGCAGTGCATACTTTAATGTCAACTCCAATCACCCTTGATTCAAAAGGGGAACAGTATTAAGACAGTTCCCAATATTATATTACTGTATTAATACCTTTTAATAAAAAATACATAAAATATAAAAAGTTAAAATCTAAAACCCTCATTATAACAGCAAAGATCTTCTACTGGAACTTAATAAGAACTGAGTGTCAAGCTGACACTTTCACTACATTGAAGACTCCCATTTTCATATATTCTCAACTCTATATTCAAACAAATATAATATCATACACAGTACTGAATTCTTCCAGAAAATTATTTATTTGCTTAATTTGTACCCCGCCTTTCTCCTCAGTGAGAACCCAAAGCAGTTTACACCATTCTCCTGTCCTCTATTTTATCCTCACAACCCTATGAGGTTAGGCTGAGAGAGTATGACTGGCCCACCGTCACCCAATGAGGTTCCATGGCATGAGTGTGGATTCAAACCCAAGTTTACCAATTACTCGTCCAGCACTCTTAACCACTATACTAGCTTTGGACTTCAAAGTGAACATTCAGCATGTTTCTTTAAAAGGGACGTGGTGTACAGAAAAGACACACTCAAATCCTCACCTATGAGTACAAAAACACAGAGTCTCTGGGCCCACAAGTTTACAGTCCATCCCAGTCGGTGATCTCCAGCTCACATATAATCTGTTTTGCAACCGTATTGGTAACACTTTCTTCTTATATTCTTCATATTCTTCAGGGGTGAAGAGTTTCCCTCCATCATCTTCACCTACAATTCTGTAAACAAGCATTCATTCCAGTAACATTTTCCACTGTATTTTAATAAACTCAAATATATGTTAACAATGCACAAAAACACATATAAGGCTGTACTACCTTGTGAGAAAGTGGAAAAAAATTCAGCAAAGTTTCAAATAAGAAAAATTTAGGGGCTTCTTATTCTTCTCAAATTTGTGGTGCAGCATTAGTAACTCTATGATCTTTAAATTACGAATTTAATGGAATATTTCCACTTAACAATAGGTTACTCTGAGGGAGTAGTCTGAGAACTCCATTCTAAAATCAACATTGTAAAAATATATACATATACCCAAGTCTCACAGGCTTTCACTATGAGACTGACAGCACAATTCTAAATAGAGCTAGACTCATCTAAATCCCATTGATTTCAATGTACTTAGAATTATGTAAATCTTTTTAAGACTGCACTGCTAATCTCGCATTTTATAAGAAATAACTAAACTCGTAAACAACTATATTTTGCACAAAAAGTTCTGCTTCATGAGCATCCTGTTTAGCTCACACTAGCAGATGCTGGTCCTATGAAAGAAATCACTTTGCCTATTTTTGCCGGTGCAATTTGCAAAGATGTGTACTGGCTTGGCTTTGAGAGGCATTTGGACAAATCCATCAATGGCTATCACCCATTATGGGTAACTAGAACTTCCACTCTCAGAAGCAGTTGATCTTCGAATTCAAGTTGTGAGGGTAGCAGCAAAAAAGGGAAGTTTGGGCCTCTCTTTTTGCTTTGTGACCTTCCAGCCTATCTACCTGACTACCTTGGGAAACAAGATATTGGACATAGGCCTGACCCAGCAGGGCTCTCCAGTGTTCTTATTTCTTCAACTGTACTGGCAGTTTTTCACACCATCTTCAGCTTGCCTGCATCAAGACCAGATGTTCACAGTGCATCTGGGCCTGATGCTTTTTTACTTTTATTCTGTTGTTTTGCTGGAAGTGAAGGATTTTGCACTGTCTCTTAGCCTCAGACTTCAGAGGGGGACTACAGAGAGTCAGAGAGATAGATAGCCCAGAACCCTGATCATCCTTCCCTTCACTCTGATACTATCCCTCCGATGTGTAGACTGCTATTCTCAGGGAATCTTTCTTCCAGCCTGACACCTTCACTCCACACACAATGCTATACTTGTCCATCTTGACACCATGATGACAGGCCATGCTTCCTGTATCTCTATCCACTCTAGCTAGGTAGACTAAATTACAATCTTGTTTGATCCTGCCTAGAATGGAGTTTCTTACAATAAAGGACTCGGGCAGATTAGCTTTTGCAAAGATAAAGAGGCTCCATCTGTAACTTCATTCCTTGTCAGCACACACAAACCTGATACTCTGCTGCGTTGTGTGCCTTGAGCACTCTGCTAACCCAACAATCCTTCAGTCTTAACAGGAGAGAATTTATAAGCCTGCCTGTAGAACTGAAACAGGTGTAACTTTCCGCATCTCTGTATCTCCACCCTCACCATCCAGTTTTCCGCTTAAATTGTTGCGTCATACTACGAAGCAAAGGCTTCGGGTAGGCTAGAGGAGGGGGGGGGGACCCCTTGCGCAAAGAGGCTTCCTCTCAGGCAAGCGGGACCTAATTCTGATTTTGCAATCCGAAACAGTTTGGAGGCTGATAATGAAGTCACACGACACAGGAGCCTCCACGTCCCATTTCCCCCCCACAAAAGCGCGCCTAACCCGCCATTTACATGTCCCGGAACACGGCGAGCCTTCCTGCCTTCACCTTCTGTATTCGAGGTATTCGTCTATGGCTGCGGCGGCTCCTGGCTGTAACGTCAGCCGCTCCATGACGAAGTGAAGCAAGGCGCCCGTCTGGCCTGCTTCCCGGCGGGCAAAGCGACTAGCTTCCTCACGAAAGCGGGAGTCACATCGAGGAGCGCCTTCCCGGCCAGAAAGAGCGCGGGGTTGCCACGCACGCCGCCTGTTGGAGCTCAGCCGTTGCTGGGAGGAGACGGTTGTAACGCGCCTTTCAAAGTCAACATTAGTTTTGCCGAAAGAAAGTGGGACGAGGTGCCCGAGGTCTGGTCAGTCCTCGCGGCGGCGTAGAGTGCTGTGGCGGTGGAACGAATGAATAGCACCACTTAAACGGTTTTCAAACGTTCCCAACATTAAACATTACCTGGGGGTGGGAAATGAGCTCAAAGGTCTAGGCGAGAGCGTTTTTTTACCGTTCATGGTTTTTAATTTGAAGGGACTTCTACTTGGGAAAACGTTACAAACCTGATTTTTCCTGCCTGCAATTTAAAATGATACGGTACACTTTGCCCCCTCGGTATTCCGACATCACTCCTGCATGGTTAGAGCAGGCCTTAGTCCTGCTTACTATCCTATTTTATTACTAATCCCCAATTTCCTTTAAATTAAATTGGGGGGGGGGGACACCCAGTTTTTTTAAGGGCAAGGGTCTGCATTGCAGAAAAATTAATCCAGTTGTTCAGCCGTGTTGGTCTGAAGCAGTAGAACAAATTTAGAGGCCAGTGGCACTATGCCACTGCATGCCATGTATAAGACCAACAGTAACAAACAAAACCAGCTTTATTAGTTAAAGCAAGTTCTGTTGAATCACAATTATTGAAATTACCCCAGGACACCGCCTCCAGTAGACTGAATCCAACAGGGCTTGTGGGGAGAAGGACCTTCATAGCCCACGGAGGAGGGCAAGCTATGTGACTGGTTTTGGTGCGATGACTGAGTTGGGTCAAGTAGTGTGAGGCCCAGCAGAAATCTGTCTATGGGCACTATGGGCCCCCAGGAGTTACAAAATCTTGCCTTTTCTAACAAGGGATCTTCACATTTTACCACTTTTCCTACTAGTAAGGATGTGGCTGTAACTTAAAGGTCTTTAAAGCCTTACACAGCCTGGGACCAACATATCTGAGGGATCACCTCTTCCCGTATATCCCCCGAAGAGCACTATGCTCTATGGATCAACACCTGGTAGTCCCTGGCCTGAAAGACGTCCGCCTTGCCTCGACCAGGGCCTGGTGGAACATGCTCCCCACTGAGATCAGGGCCCTGTGGGATTTACTTCAGTTCCACAGGGTCTGCAAGACAGAGCTGTTCCACAACACCTTTGGCTGAGGCAGCGGACATCCATATATGGCCTTCCTGAGGTGTTCGTCACACTGTTAACAACTACTAGCTATGACCAGGAACCTCCCCACAATCAGAAAATTTCTTATCATCTGTGACCACCATTTTAATATTTATGATGTTTTAAATTTAATTTTATTGTATTAAGTAATATTTTTGTATAAATGAAGTGTTACCCACCCTGAGCCCACCTCTGGGAAGGGTGGGCTATAAATGTGAAGAAATAAATTAATTTTCTCTCCCTTCACCAATACAAGCTAACTGGTACTACAGGTACAGAACTGTTACTTCCTGAACTTTAAACACAGGAGAATAAAACTCTTTAGAAATACACTCTAAACTTGTAACCCTTGCCTATTAGTGATTTTATAGACTTCAAAGATCTAGCAGAGCCCATCAAAACACACACTCTGTGTACTCCCCCTTCACTCAGAAAGAAAGCAGTTGCCTTTTTATTAGTTGAGAGAGGCACTGCAAGTTTTTCTTGTCACTAGCCGGCCGGAAGAGGAATGCAATGTTTCCTTAACAACTTAACTGTTGCATAACAATGTACACATTTGTTTATGGGGCAGGGCTCAAAGTTTATCTTTTGCAAAACTGCAGTATTCTTGAAGGTGAAGATATAAAAGGTAAAGGTTCCCTTGCTCGAAAGCCAGTCAAGTCCGACTCTAGGGTTGCGGTGCTCATCTCTGTTTCAAAGCCGAAGAGCCAGCGCTGTCCGAAGACGTTTCCGTGGTCATGTGGCCGGCGTGACTAAACACCAAGGTGCACGGAACGCTGTTACCTTCCCACTGAAGTGGCACCTATTTATCTACTTGCAATTTCTTGCTTTCGAACTGCTAGGTTGGCAGGAGCTGGAACTAAAGACGGGAGCTCACTCCGTCATGCAGCAACTCGGGTCTCGAACTGCTGAACTACTGACCTTCCACAGCCTGCAGTTCAGCGTCTTAACCACTTGAGCCACCGCAGCTCCTGTAGAAGATATACACGTCCTCAAAACCAATGTATATTGTGTCTACCCAAAAGCAATATTTGAAAAGATGGCAAGCCATTTACATCTTTATGACTTTCAACAGGAGCTGTTACTCTATTATTTGTCTTTATATTCATTATTATAGTCTCACCCTTGACAGTCACCTATTTCACAAATGCCCATTATGGGGGAAAAGTCACACATGAGAACAAAAGGACAATGTACAAAGCCAGAATATTTTTACTCTGTAGCAGCTTCAACTGATAGGGCAGTGGTGGCGAACCTATGGCATGCGTGCCAGAGGCGGCACTCAGAGCCCTCTCAGTGGGCACGTGTGCCATCGCCCCAGCCAGGCCCAGACCGTCATTAAAGTGTGGAATTCTCTGCCAAATAATTTTAAGTAAATGAAAGCATTTGGGATTGCTTTCCTTACTTTGTTTGGATCATCTTATGTTAATATATGAGTTGTTTTTTCTAAACTAAAACCTCAGTATTCAGGTTAAATTGCTGTGTTGGCACTTTGCGATAAATAAGTGGGTTTTGGGTCGCAGTTTGGGCACTCGGTCTCAAAAAGGTTCACCATCACTGTGATAGGGTAACCAACTTCAGTAAAAGGACATCAACAGTGAAGAGGAACTCTGTATCATGTATTTTCATTGAAGGTAGAAGCATGGGCAGAACCATTGCATAGTAAATGGGAATCCCATGTGTAAGGGCTGTACCAGACATGGGAATACAAACAAGTTTTAGACTATGATTGTGCAGCCCAGTCAGTACATCTTGCCAAAGCAGATTCAGGAATGTGGCCTATATGTCCCCTGATATACTGTAGTTTGAGAAAGTGTATTTGGATTTCAAAGTATACGTGCTTAGATATGTAGCCTTACCATTTCATTTATCAAGTCTAGCCTGAAGCTTTTAAGATTAAAAACATGCAAGTTAAAATAACTGGGTGGCGGAAAGATAACTGGAAAAAACACAGGCTATTTAAACTTCCAGACAGCAATTTTACATTTTCTTTGTTACAGGAAATCATATATTCGTAAGAAAAACGGACCAGGCACTCAAAGATTTGACCTTATATTTTACTTTATTTTGTAATTAATTTAATCCAGTTTTTATAGTCATCTGCAGGGATAGTCATTTGGGACAATATATCATCTAGCACCACATAACGTGTTCTTCTTTTAAATTTGTTCTTTGAAAACTACACAGCATACTTTAAGCAAAAATACTGGAATAAACCCTTTAGAAATCATTCCATAATAAATGCAAAAACTCAGACTGGCACTTTTTAGAATTTATGATACAGAAAGCACACTATGGAATGTAGTGCACTCTCACTGCAATTTGCTGCTGTAAGGCTAACATGGATATAAGGCAGCATTCCCCTTCTCTCCTATTTGTTTTCAAGTCCTTCATAAAATGCTTGGGTACAAGTCCACCAGATAATGGCACAGCAGCACTGCCTGCCGCCACATCACACCCTTTTAGTACATCTCTTTAGTAAGTGTCAAGATGCCTTGCTTCCCTTCATCTCAGTTCACCCCCTCCCCTTAAAAATAGCGTAAGGTATGCCATGTTTATCATAGGCTGTAAAGTACTTATATAGTCACAAAAAACATCAATGAATAAGAAGCTAGCAGTGTTCAATATCTGATGTGACTTCTATCGCTTATTTTGTCTTCAGTTGCTAAACACATTTAAATATTTTTAGACAGCTATGAACCATCACAGATTAAGTTTCTTTTATCTAACTGCCCTAATTCTTTAGTAACTATGCTCTTTAGCATGTCACTACTTGCATAAAAATAAACAATATTTTTGAAAACATTCTCCCTCTATTTCACAATAGTGCAAATAATTCTTTGGATAGCCATTTTAAGATGTTATCCATAATGTTACCTTGATTTTTACAATCAGCCAATGATGATGTTAAAAGTACTTTATGTACACTTACTTTCCAGCATTCATGTTAACAGATAAATTATCCTTCATTGCTATGCATTAATAACCACAAAATTAAGCTAATTTTATCACTTAGTAAAAAGATATGTTAGATTTATATTTAAATAGATTTTAGATATTAAATCTACATCCTTCTCCATAATCATTTCATAAAATCTCAGTTTACGCATTATCCACTTATCTTACTACATTAGCTATGTTTCCAGCAAATCTTTAAATAAGATATTATACAGCATTACTTTATGACTCCTATCTTACCGAACAGAAGGTTTCTAGAGCTTTATAAAAAGAAGTTAGAATTGAATTTAATATTCCCTGTTGAAACAGGATGCAGTCTTTCATGAGCCAAGTGTTTCTTTTCCCAACTGGAACAGAACTACATCAATGGCAAAAACAGCTGGACACAGTGATTTTAGACAGAACTAAATCTATGGCCAATACAGCTGCACAAAGTGAATTCTGAACAGAATTAAACCAATGGCACATAGTGATTTTGTATGTTATCTTACGTTGCCTGCTGCATTTACCCGTTTGCTTGTAGTTGCTGGCATCAAGTTTCCATTTGTGGTATTTGTTGTTGAACCATTTACAACAATGTAGTCGACCTTGTTTTCCAATTTTACTAAGCGCTGCAAGATGTCATCTAGAAGAACTGCAATTGTTCTTTTGAGATCAGCTAAAGAGCACAAAATACAGAAAGGAATCCTTTTTTACACTCTAAAGTTGAACGACAGAGTTAAACTAACATATATGTGCATACACAGGCGAGAATCTACAGCATTCTAAGGAGACAAAAGAATAGCAGTTACTAGGGGAAGAATGGGGCTTTCCTAGTCAAACTTGTTTGTTTCACATTTGCTTCTATGGTTTAAAGAGTTCATTCATATATTTCTAACCAGTGTGATATATGCAACTATGTACACTCTAAAACATGTGACTGTGGGGGTGTTGTGATCTCTGTTATGTTGTCAGGAAGGACTAGCCACTGTTCCCTCCCCCCTTTTTGCTGTCACCGCCACTACCTTGGGTAAAATCCAGCCCCTCTTTCATGGATCACTCAAAGCCAACTCCACAGGGATGTTGCATTATACCATCTGCCAAGGGTTCAAGGCAGATGGGTAAGGACTTGACCAGACTCAAAATTAAGCAACTTTATTTTTACAAGACACAAAGTACTACAAGGACAGAATGTAGCTGCACTAAGCAAAATAAACAAAAGGAGAGTTACTAATGTACTTACTATCCATGATATATCTGGACCTTTGTTATCTGCAAGATGCCCTCTTTAGTTATCTGCAACCCTCTTTAGTATCATTCTCCTCTGTTATCCTTCATGGCAAAACACATAGCAAAATGCACCCAAATGCACAGATCCATGGACACTAAACACACTCTTCCCAAATAAACACCTATCCTTTTCAGACTCCACCCCACACGTACTCCATGATCTTCAGCGAATCTGGGTACCCAGGCAGGCCCTTAGCTAGAAATTTTGGGGGGGGCAACAAGGGGGCAGCTTAGTGCAGTGGAGCTGACAGTGTGGGAGGGAGGGTGGAGGGTGAGTGGGGGGGGGTCCCAGGGCAGGTTTTGCAGAGTTCGCAGGACAGAGAGAAGAGAGAGCAGCACCTGAGTTCAAAAGCACCAGGCATCTACCAGCATTTCTCAGCCATGCCCTTGAGATGCCACCAGTGCCCAGCAGTAATGGGAGGAGGGCAATGAGGTCTTTGGAGGAGCATATGCCACTCCATAGCTGCTTCCCACAGGGGGCCTAAGGAAGGGGCAGCACTGTTGGGACAGAGGGCAGTGGTGGAGGCACCTGGCTTTCTTTGAACAGTGCTGCTGGAGTGCTACCTCCTCCAGGGTCCCTCCCCTTGCAGGTACTGCCACAGCCCAGCTCACAGCCCCCTCCTTGAATTGATGATCAGACAGCCCAGAGCTGAGTTGGGGGTGGGGGGGGCAGGAGAAAGGGCATTCATCACCTTTGCAGAGCTGAGCATGATTACAGGATCTCTGAGCAAAAGACCACCCCTCCAGGAGGTCACCTATATCTTTAAGAGCAGCTAGGCATGGAAGCTTGCCTGTCCTATGTGATTCTTCAAAGATGGACATACCACTCTTTAAAAAGGCACAGGAACCCTCGGAGAAGAACAGACACCGTGTCTCCACCCCAGGCTCTCTCCGCCTCCCAGGGTAGGAGAACGGGAGATGAGGGAACAGGGCAAATTTGGGTCTGGCTATGGGTCTGGTACCAGGTCTTGGGTCTCAAGCCCACCATACCTGGACTTTCTAATCAAGAGGTGCTAACACATCAAAGGGCTAGTGTGTTTTCTGTCTCAGTTGGGAAAGGATGCTCTCTATCCAGAGGAGAGAAAGAGGTACTTTTCTCCCTTGCTCACAATATAAGAACTCGTGGGCACTCCATGAAATTGCTGAGCGGTCGGGTTAGAACGGATAAAAGGACGTACTTCTTCACCCAAAGAGTGATTAACACATGGAATTCACTGCCACAGGAAGTGGTGGCGGCTACAAGCATGGACGGCTTCAAAAGGGAATTAGATAAGCACATGGAGCAGAGGTCCATCAGTGGCTATTAGCCACAAGGTATAGATAGGGGCTCTGGGCCAAGTGATGCTCTGTCTTCTTGGTGCTTGGGGGGGTCAACAGTGGGAGGGCTTCTAATATCCTGGCCCCACTGGTGGACCTCCTGATGGCACTGGTATTTCTGGCCACTGTGTGACACAGAGTGTTGGACTGGATGGCCTTTGGCCTGATCCAACATTGACGTCTCTTATGTTCTTATGTTCTCCCCTTCTTCCCAGACACAAGAGATGCTCGGTTCCCTTTCTGTCACCATAACTGTCAAAGCATCTCTTGCCCCTCTTTTTCTGTGAAGACTTTCCCCCAAGGAACATCTTATGGGACCTTGAGCCTTCCTGGTTCTCCTTGATCTGCCTGTACACAGACCTAGCCACACTTTGGTTTTCCATATTTTTCCAAACTATTGCTAGTACACTGCTCTCTTGATTCTAACTTTTTGCAAAATGAGCATTGCCCTTCAATAAGGTTTTCAAAATTATTTCATACTCCTAATCAAGTTTTGTCGCTTTGCCTGGTGCTGTTTCCAGTTCTGTTACATCAGTTTGGTGTAGTGGTTAGGAGCGTGGACTCTAACCTGGGAGAACCGGGTTTGCTTCCCCACTCCTCCAGATGCAGCTGCTGGTGTGACCTTGGGGCAGTCATAAATTATTTCAAAGTTCTCTCAAGGGCAGTTCTCAAGAGAGCTTTCTCAGCCCCACCTACTTCACAGGGTGTCTTGTTGTGGGGAGGGGAAGGGGAAGGGATTGTAAGCCACTCTGAGACTCCTTCAGGTAGTGAAGGGCGGGGTATAAATCCAATCTCTTCCTCTTCTACTTTCTGGAGGCTACATATTTTACTCAAAGTGTGGACACAACGTATATACCAGTATTATCACCTGTATCTTTCTAATAAGCTTTTACTATTCCAACAAGCTTTCTTGAACATGCATTCCTTAATATCAATGAACCATGCATTTTCAGGACCAACACAGATACTTAATATGTCTTCTATTAATGATTGTGGATTTCCTTGTTTACAGGCTATTGCTTCAAACACAGAAATAAGAATTTTATGTGACAGTATTACATAATGCTATTATGTATATTAATAGAAATTAAATATTGAAACACAACACTACAAAGAACTTTTATGTAATCTTACCATAGCCCGCCATTGCAGCTCCATTACCACCATTAATTATATTCTTGTTCTCTTCTGCCAGTGCTCTGACGTATCTTTTACTTAAGTCCAGGATTTGTTCACGCAGCTCAGCACTGTTCTGTTGCCTTGGATGTTGAAAGGTATAGCGCAGTAACATTATGCCCCAGATAAAACCAAAAATCAGCAGCAATAAACTTATTTTCTGGGATACGTTTTTTCTTGAAAATGTGAAAAACATTTCTGAGCAGGCCAAAGATATCAAAGTAGGCTGAAGTCACAGTGTTTTCATGGTAGGTTAAAAAAAATCTTCACACAACAGTTACTCTTCTGGAAAGATAGTTTCGTCTATTTGCTTTCCACTGGACATCCTTGATTCCTGAAATTTAAACCAAAAAAAGTGTTCTCATTCAAAATGCCTTTGCAAAATAGCCTTTATGCATACCAAAAAAGGATTTGTTATACAACAAAAGAGCAGCCTGGGCACTGTTATGACAAGCTCCTAAGATCACCAGTTAAATTCTGTCTCTTATTACTCACCAGATACATATTCTTCAGGCTAGAGTAACCCTAGAGTTACATGATTTTTACAGTATAGTGGTATAAGCATGAGCTGGAAGTCTCCAGTTCAAATGGCAGTTCAGGTATGAACTTCTGGAATGCCTTTATGCAAGCAAATTCTGCTGTGCCAAAACTATTTACAGTTTCTCTAATCTAAACCCATTGAAATTACATAGGTACATAGAGGATAACTCCATAGATTATACTGTCAGTCTCTGCATCAGTACTATGAGTGTAATAATAACACTGCTTTAACAGAGTTGTAAATATTATGGAGATAACATATGATGCACTATAATCATAACAGAAAAGCATAGTGAATACTAAATATTGTTACTACAACATTCAAATGATTGAATACATTCTAGTGGATCACAAGTTTGCATATTAAGAAAACTTCAGTATAGGTGATTGAGACACTGAAAGAAATAAAAGATTACTTTTGTTAAGCTGTCATTCACTACTTATTGTTAAAGGGAAGAGACATCTTTAACTTTTTCATTACCTAGTAATGTGGTGAACCAAAAAGGCTTGTAAATATGCCTTTCACTCCAGTCAACCAATTAAGACGGGCCTCCACTAAATAATTAATTTATTATTACAATAGTTTAAGTAACAGATAGAAAACCTGTTTTCATAGAAGCCACTCTATTCTCCAAACACTAAAACATTCCCCTGCAGGTGGTCATTTGCCATTACCTAGCAGTAAGGGCTTCAGAGTACTAGACAGTATCAACTCATCCCTGACTATAATAATAAACCTATAAACTGGTTCTATCTGACTTTATTTGAAAAAGCCTGTTTAGCCACATAAGAGAGAATACAATACTTAAAACAGTCAAAATCATAATACTAGACAGTATCAACTCATCCATGACTATAATAATAAACCTATAAACTGGCTCTATCTGGCTTTATTTGAAAAAGCCTGTTTAGGCACATAAGAGAGAATACAATACAATACTTAAAACAGTCAAAATCATAGATTAAAAATGGCATGATTATGAAGTGTGACAATCATATGAATTTAAGAGTAACTAATTTCACAATCTATTTTGAAACTGGATTACCACCCAGAAAGGAGAAACCATAAAACATTGTTAATCAAAGGGAGGGCTGACCTGCCTGATAATTAGTACCATAAATCTGAGTGAACAACAATTGTAGGGACTTCAAATGCTTCTGAAATAAATTTTGCAACAGCCAAGTAGCACACCTGTTATTTCCAGACAAAATAATAAATAACAGTCATAGGAAGGGGATGTTTATTTACTTCATTTATATGCTCCCTTTCTTCCCCATACAGACTGAAAAGGACTTACATAATTTATCCCCACAGCCTTGTGTGGCAGGTCAGGCTGAGTGTGTGTGACTGGCCCAGGGTCACCCAGCAAGTTTCCATAGCAGTGGGGGTTCTTGATCCCGGGTCTCAAAGATCCTAGCCCACAAGGAAAGGAATAATCAGAAAGAGTCTCAATCTGTGATAAAGTTTACACAAGAAAGGAAGATGTGTTAAGGTTTGGGGCACCTGGAGCCCACAGGGCAAACCATTTGATCCCATGGGATATCAGGAAATCTATCAAATAGGTCAGCAGTTGGTAATGTGTTAAGCCAAGCAAAGGAAAAAAGGTGATGGTACAAAGGGACTGTTCAAAAATGTGAATACCTATTAGCAGCAAAAGGTGGTGAAGGCAGAAAACCCAGATGTGTGGGAAACAAGTGTATTTAGCTTCTGATATGAGATGTTGCCAGTCTACTCTTTCCAGCTAACCTTTAACCAAGACACAAGTTCTGTTAAGCCCTAGGACAGTAAAGCTTTAGACTGAAATACCTAGCTCACCCATTTTGGCATCCAACAATAAACTA
Source organism: Gekko japonicus (assembly GCF_001447785.1). Taxonomy (NCBI): domain Eukaryota; kingdom Metazoa; phylum Chordata; class Lepidosauria; order Squamata; family Gekkonidae; genus Gekko; species Gekko japonicus. Next base: position 151,985 of record NW_015170938.1, read on the forward strand.
GATCTGCCTCCCAAGGAATGCAATATACTGAAACCTCTTAAATGTGTTCTGGACTATAAAACTACAGCTCTCACAAAGGGTAGATTACTAATTACTGTCATGACCGTTAAAAAGATTCTAAAATCTAATAAAAAGCTAGTTCAAAAATCTCTAGATCCTGATGCTATGTAAATGTGTGTCCATGCATAGATCAGCCCTTAATACTAACATCAGAATTACTCTTCCAAACCTTATAGTACTATCAGTAAATAACTGGATTAAAAACATCTTTCAAAAGTGCCTACATTAAATGAATTTGGTAATTTATAGAGTGTGGGAATCAGAACTGGCACCCATTTATGGATTTTGGAAACCTAAGTATAATATTAAACATATTTGGAAACGTAAGTATAATATAAACATAATCGATTGATTTTCAATATAATACCAAAGGAAATGTTTACTACTTGATGACAAAAATGTTCTTGCGTTCTAGTTTTATAATTGAATATTTTTCAAAAGTGTACTTTGCAGGCATCCTTGCTTTGGAATACATTAAGAAGCCAAGGGCAGATTTTCCCTGAGCATCTCCATCTCTGGTTGCACCTGTGTTCAACAAATAGCTTCTATTATACTACAGTGGTCCTAAATCTGAGCAGCAGGCTCCAAGTTTGCATTGGTGCTCAAATTAGTAAAATAACTTACATTTAGTCAACTTGCATTCCTTAGTAGTTATCAAAGCAACAAGTAACACAACCTTCCATTTAAATTACAGCCATTTAGGAGATGGTAAAACTTCTGGCACCCTCTTGGACTCACATCCTAATTTGGTGAGGGGGCTTGTGTGCATCAGAGAAGCTCAGAGCAGTACTGTAAGGAGTTAAAACTCTGTCAAGAGGCTAAACTCCTAGCAGAGTCACTCAAAGTGGGATGGTGATGGCGTGCAGAGGCATCCTTGAAAGGTAGCTACTGGGCAGCAGCAGTAGTGGAAGGTGACACTGGCAGAGGATCTTCCACAGACAGGAGCAGTGGGTCTTCAGCTAACCCTGGTTAGTACTGTGTAGAAGAAAGCAATGGTAAACCACTTCTGACCATCTCTTACCTCAAAAACTCTATGGTGAGTCATCAACCCAAAGGGAGACTGCAACCAAGAAATCGGAAGGAGACCGAGTCTGAGAAGGACAGTCATGAAGGAGCTATTAAAGATTCTCAAGTGTAAAGATGTGTCGCCGGCAACCAAGATCAAGTGAATTCATACCATCAGATCCCCCTTTACTATATATGGGTGTGAAAGTTGTACTGTGAAGAAAGATAACAGGAAGAAAGTTGATTCATGTGAAATGTAGTGTTGGAGGGAGTTTTATGGATACCATGGGCTGCCAAAAAGACAAGTGGGTGCTACATCAAATCAAGCCTGAACTCTCCCTAGAAATTAAAATGTCTAAACTGAGGCTATCTTATTTCGGTCACATTTTGAGAAGACAAGAGTCACTGGAAAATACAATAATGCTAAGAAATACTGAAGGCAGCAGAAAAAGAGGAAGGCCCAACATGAGATGAACTGACTGCATTAAGGAAGCCATGGCCCTCAGCTTGCAAGACCTGAGCAAAGCTGCTGACGATAGACTGTTTTGGAGGATTCAGATTCATAAGGTCACCATGTCAGAGGCAATTTAACAGCACTTAATACATTCACAAAACTTCTGGAAGAAGAAAAAATCAAGGATGAGAAAGTGGAAGTATATTTGGCTATTACCCATTCAGAAGAGAAGAATATATTCATTAGATAAGAGAATATAGAGTATAAATTTAAGTCCAAGAAGAAGGTAAAGTTTCAAATAATTAAAAAAATTCTCCAATACAAAAA
>NW_015170938.1:153846-160917 GCF_001447785.1 Gekko japonicus
CAGGAACCATCTTCCAATCCTGTTTAAGAATTCTATCTCCATTAAGTGGGCAATAAAATATGACACATACACAAGATGAACTTTTATCAGGTCACCTTCTGAAAAAAACAGACTTAGACAAAATGTTCAAGTTACCCATGACTTTAGGAACATTAATGATTATTCTAGCTTCAAATTCTAATTAATCTGGCTTTAAATTAAACAGTAAATTGAAACGAAGGACAGCAATTCAAAATAATGATTACTAAGGAGAGTTATTTTTATTAAATACTATCCATAAACCATATTTCAAGCTATTTTTAATACTTTATACCAAGGGACTTCATCTAGATAAATGTAGGGCAAGTATTAACCTGTTCCTTCAAATACAGTAATACTTTCAAAACCAATATATATTATGTCCCAGCAATATCTGTGTACCATTACTGCAAGTTACAGTGTAACACATATATCCTGCTACAATAAGAGATACAGACTTTCCCCAAAGACTTCATAGCAAATTTACTGCCTAAATGACGGGGAACACTTTCACTCAGAAAGCACACCTGGAACAAGGAACACACCTCAAAGAGACTTATGCAAACATAAGAGACTTTCTGCAAAACAAGTAACTGGGGGAGGAGCTGGTCACCGAAGGCCTTAGAATTACATAAATTAACACGAAAGAAAGATTGTTGTTTAGCCGACATAAGATAATATCTGATTTTAAAAAACAGAAAGCACAAAACCCTGTTACGCACAATAAAACGTACCTTGAGAACACAGGTGCTTGGAATCACAGGACTCGAACGAGGCCATTCGCTGTCCATCAGCATTTCTCCTTCTAAAATACTCTGGAACCCGCCCTAAACCATTGCCAATACCCAAAGTACAATTTCGCCTGTCCTTCCGGCTCCCGGGCACCTTCTCACCCCCGATTACGCTCTCCAATCCCAAACAAGGTTACCATGCAACACCACACGCTCTCCCAGGCTGTCAGCACGCACAACTAAGCCTCCCACCATCTTCCGCTCCTCCCGTGGCGCATAGGCGAAAAACTGAAGAGAAACGTAGCTCATTTCCGGCTCCTGGTAGAAAAAAAAATATGGCGGAGTAACAGCTTGATGCGGGCAGGAATAATTAAGTTGCTTTGTGATGTGACACGTGCTTTGTGATGTAATATTTCATGCGTGAAAAATCAGTCGCTTTGAAATCTACGTATTTTTCACCATTCTACTACTGTTTTTGAATGCATGGTGATTTCTGTTTTTCGAGGTTCAAATATAAACGTTATAGCAATGAAAGTGCATCATATTCAAATAAAGTATGACATAAGGAAAGGAGCAAGTCTAAACAGGTCTACTTGAAAGTAAACTGCATCTTACTTAATGGGCTTACTCCTAAAAGAATTTTAGAAGAAATTATTGTTGGTTAGTATGCACAACAGTTTTGTTTTCATAATTTATCATTATAAATCATGTAGAATGTGTAGTTTATTACGATTTACAAGTGGGGACTTGGGTCGCCAACTTCCAGGTGGTGGCTGGAGATCTCCTCTTATTACAACTGATCTCCAGGTGACGGAGATAAAAAATCACCTGGAGAAAATTGCTGCTTTGGAAGGTGGACTCTATAGCATTATAACCCATTGAATTTATTTATTTAACTTATACCCCGCCCTCCCAGCCATGGCCAGCTCAGGGCGGCTTATAGCAGAATAAAAACAGCAATAAATAATATAATGATCATAAAACCATATAACAATTACAACATTAAAAGGTGCTAACAAATAATAATCCAGATACCACTAAACAGATAACAATTTAACATTGCATTTGGGATGATGCTCAAACTTCAGTGCCTTCCTAGTGGTTGATCCCGATCTAATATTGTGTGGCTGGCTCAGGGTGCTTTGAAGATTACAGGGGGCAGGGTGTTTCCCCTGGGACAGCTCCTAGTTGAAAGCCTGGCGGAACAGCTCCATTTTGCAGGCCCTGCGGAACTGCATAAGGTCCCGCAGGGCTCTGATTTCCTCCAGGAGCTTGTTCCACCAGAGAGGAGCCGCCACCAAGAAAGCCCTAGCCCTGGTTGTAACTAGTCTGGCATCCTTTCATCCGGGAAGGGTGAGTTGATGTTGAGACCCTAATCGCAGTGCTCTCTGGGGAACATGTGGGGAAAGGCGGTCCCTCAGGTATGTAGGTCTCTGACCATTTAAAGATAAGAACCAGCATCTTAAGGCGAATTCAGTATGCTATCGGTAGCCAGTGCAATGCCTTCAGCCCAGGCAGAATGTGCTCCCGTATCGGGAGGCCCATTAAAAGCCTGGCTGCTGCATTTTGCACCAGCTATAGCTTCTGAATTTGCAATAAGGGCAGCCCCATGTAGAGAACATTACAGTAGTCCAATCTCGAGGTGACTATTGCATGGATCACCGTTGCCAAGTTGGAAGGAAACCAACTGACTAACTAGCCGAAGTTGATAAAAGGCCGACTTGGCAGTGACTGCTACCTGGGCCTCCATTGTTAAGGAGGAATCCAGGAGCACTCCCAAACTCCTAACCTCGAAGGTCGGGAGTAGGATTCCTACCCTTAGTCCACCTCAACTCAGGCACAGGACTTCGTCAGATTTAATTTCAGTTGGCTCAGCCTAAGTCCCTTCCCAAACCCTGCCCTCCTTAGGCTCCACCCCCAAAATGTCCAGGTATTTCCCAACCCAGACCTGGCAACCCTAGGGGGACCAGCAAGGACTTCTTTGGGGCATCGCATTCCCCCCCCTTTCCTATAGCCTTTCCTCTGTTCCAGCTTTCTTTCCTCTTTACCACCCACCAAACTACTTTGTTCCCTCCCCAGTCTTAATGTTCCCCTCTTTCTCTTCCCCTGTACTTGGGAAAACTATGGCCCAATTGTGTCATGCCAGCCCCTGGGTTTGGTCTAGTTGCACAGTGCTGGCAACCTGGTCAGGCACAGTTGAGTAGAGCTAGCTGCCCAGCTGTACCCAACAGTGCTTTGCTAGTTACTAGGCTGGGTCCAGTTGCATGGTGGGGTACCCACATGAATTTGCAGTGGGCACCTTATGCTCCCTTGCATCACCTTCCCCACAATATTACACCTTTGCACCCTCCTGGGTGCACCTTCCTCATCTTTCCATGCTTCCTTTTCTCTCTCTGAAATGTACTGGGTTCAGACCCGTAGAGTGATTAGCTCATGTTTATTAAGTGGTTTCAGCTCAAAACTAAGACAAACTTGCAGGGTCAGAGCCCTGCTTATATTCATGAAACACACCACACCCAACACATACCCCACATCCCATGATAGGCTATTTACAGAGTATTGTTTACCAGTTGGCTACTACGAGGATCCGGGTCAATCAATTAGTTCATTCTAGGATCCAAACCTTCTATAGTGATGCGCTCCAAGCTACGCTATTCCGCATGTTCACTAGCGAGCCCTTTCACAAGTACGGTTCCATCACGATACATAACACTCTCTCATCCATCAAAGCCAACCATGCAACAACCTACCTTTTATCTGACCCAATCTTCTGCTACATTTATTATTTATTTACTTTGTTTATATCTTGCTTATCTGTACAGTAGTTAACCAAAGCAGCTTACATACTTCTCCTCTCCTTCATTTTATCCTTATAACTACCATGTGAAGTAGGTTAGGCTGAGAGACTGGCCCAAGGTCACCCAGTGACCTTTCACAGCAGAGTTGTGTTTTGAACCTGGTTCTCCCAGATGCCCTGACCTGAGTGGCCCAGGCTAGCCTGATCTTCTCGGATCTCAGAAACTAAGCAGTGTTGGCCCTGCTTAGTATTTAGAAGGGAGACCACAAAGGAATACCAAGGTCAGTATGCCGAGGCAGGCAAACTACCTCTGAACATCTCTTGCTTTGAAAACCCTAGCAGGGTTGGCATCAGTTGGCTCTGACTTGATGTCACTTTCCACCACCTCCCAGATCCTAGTTTGAAGGTCTAACAACTATACCTCACTGGCTTTCATGGGGTGGCTGCTACTGAATAGTAGAAAGCAGCTGGGCTTGGGTGAATCATGGAAGTTGGGTGGTAGCAAGTTGCCCATTGGTTGCTGCCTGGCCTGGACCCAATTAGTCCTCCCTCAAAAAAAAGTAAACTGCATCTTACTTAATGAGCTTACTACTAAGAAAGAATTTTAGAAGAAACATTGGTTGCTGCCAGGCCTGGACCCAATTAGTCCTCCCTCAAAAGGCAAAACAGCCCCAGAAAAGGCTCTGCTCCTCCAGTTGCCTTTTACTGATAAGACTTGAAGGCTTGCAACAGGAGTCATTTTGGAGGTTTTCATTTCATTTTTGCAAACCTGGGGACATTTGTATGAAGATCCATGTTGTCTGTCCATAGCTCCAGTCTCTGGCTTTAGGTATCCACAGATCTGGTCACACTGAGAAAGCAGTGGCTCTATGGCACTTTCCGCCACCACCATGAAGTTGTTATAAATTAGTTGAATCACTGGGCCACCTGTCTTTACAAGTATTAATCATGCAGTTTGTATATTTGTGGCTTATTACTAGAAACTCTCCCAAAGGCTGGATTCAAGTATATGAAATGGGCAATAGAACTTCTACTGCCCAGCATTATACCTTGCATGTTTTTACTTACTTTGTGTTGCTGTTTGTCAAGAGGTAAATTTACAGAGCCATTTTCTCTAAGTAGAGTTCACTGGATTGATGGCATTGCCATGTTTGGAATGATTTTTACTATATGAAACCATTTATGGGAGTATTTGTAAATCAGATTTGTTCTTTGGACAAGAGGTGTCATTTCAGTTGTAGCTTCAGTTAAATTGGCACCTCTAGTTTGGTAGATTGTCCACCAAAAGGCAATCTACAGCCAGTTGCAGGTTCTCCTAAATCATACAAGATCTTCCTAAGTGATGCAGACACTGGAGTGCATCATTCCAAGAAAGTAGCATGAGGACCTGCTCGTACCTGCTTTCCTCTTCTGCTTGGAGCCTGCATAAATTTTAATAGTTCAGCTAATGATCTCATTCTCCTTTATTTTGTATTTCTCTTCCTCTGCTATCAACAGTTTAATTATATCAGCGACCAATGTGCTATTTTAGTAGATGCTAAAGGTTCTGGTATGACTTTGGTGTGAAGAGAATCAAAGTTTTGCATTTAGGTAACTGGGGGAAAAACATTGATGTGCAAATGCTGAGAGTAATTAACTGAGCTACAGTGGGGCATTTTGAGGGCCCACCCCTTAATTAAAAACCACACCCCACAAATAGCCATGCCAGAAACCTTTATATATATATATATATTCCAATACTTTAAAGTCATGCTTGCTGGTGAGCAAGCAGCCAGGTGGACGAGAGCCTCTAGCTGGCTGAGGAGCAAGGCAAGGAACCCGCCAACATGGGGCAGTTGCTTCTGTTACTACCTCTGCCTGAGGCTGCTGTTCCTTCAGGGCTGCCCTGCACTGTCACCACAGCTACTGCCTTCTCCATGAAGCCCACAGGCAGGGACAGGAGCCACTCCAGCCTCAGCTGCCGAGAGTTGCCGCTGGCTGGCCGGCCAGTACTTGACTCATACACAGGGCAAGAAGGGAGATGAAGAAAGGACAGCTGGGCAAGGGACCCACAGCTTCCTCCTACTCCTCCTGCTGCTGGCGAATGGGGGCAGAGACAGGCACTGCTCCAGTCAGTCCCCTCATGAGGTTGCTGTGCCCGTGAAAGTAGGAGGCCCCCCTTCTCTCGGTCCATTCAACCTCCCCTGCCGGCAGCCTGTATTTCCTGAATTTAGTTAAATTTAGCTTTCCTGGTAATTTAATTAACTGTAATGTGATCAACTCTGATTACGTTAACTGTCCCCTAGGAAATTTAAATGCTCCCTGACCAAAAAAAATAATAAAATCCTGGCTACGGGCCTGACTGAGACCCATCAATCTCTAATCTTGACATATTTCCTTCACTATGTTGGCCCCCCAGATTAAAACCAAACAAATGTTAACCATATAAATTTAGCTTATTATTCCTGTTCAGTAATTGAATCTGTTAAACATCTTCATTATGCTAATTTATTGCTCGCCCTTCACCTATATTTATGGGATGGTAATTTCCATTTCATTGTATCTGACGAAGTGTGCATGCACACAAAAACTGATACCTTGAATAAAACTTTGTTGGCCTTAAAGATGCCACTAGACTCAAACTTTGTTTCACTGCTTCAGACCAACACAGCTACCCACCTGAATCTATTATAATTCTAGATGTGTAGCTGTTTTAGTCTGTAGCAGCAAACTAAAACAGGAGCCCAGCGACACCTGAAAGACTAACAAAATTTATTCTAGAAGCTTTTGTACATATACCTCCACTAGACTGATAGCGGAACTGTCAGGGTGCCAAACAAATCTCTCCTAGCTCCTTGGAAACCGTTTACTACACAGGAGCAGAAGTACTACAAAGCTGTGTTTCCAGCAGGGCCAGCTGCTTTGGAAGAGCCACTGAGAGGTCCAGGGAATCAACAGAGTCACACTCTGGGTGCGGTCAGATGGGCCATTCAGTCTACTTTCAGACCGCCTCAGAAACGGATATTATCTACACAATCACACAGTCAACATCTTCCCATCCCCAGCCGTTGCTTTCCAGCTCAAAACTGCTTTAACCTGGAGTATTTTGATACCCCGTCCCCAAGTGGTGTTTTCCTGATTCTTTGGTTCCAGCCGCATTTTCCCCCTGTGTGATCGCGCCTCCGGTGTCGAGCCACTTCCGGAGCTGACTGAGGCTTCTGCTTTTCAGCCGCCATTTTTTAAAAAGCGTTGGCGGTGTGCACATAGGCGGAGGTCCGCCACCGACCCCTCGGGGTGCGAGCCACTTCCGGTTTAAACCCCCTCCCCACTCGAAAGCTGCCCGAGGCTTCCACTTTTTGCCCGCTGTTTTTTTTTAAAGCGTTGGCGGTGTGCGCATAGGTGGAGCTCTGCCACCGCGTTATTAAAAAAAAATGTTCAGACAGTGCCTAGTTTTAGCGTTTAGACAAGTTCAAGATCTCATGGAGGCCATTTTCGGGGTAAACGTTTAAAGGGAAGTGTTACAGCAGTCGGGTTGAAGTGGCAATC
>NW_015170938.1:162159-176387 GCF_001447785.1 Gekko japonicus
CTGAGGGCGCTCAGTGGGTAAAGAGCAAAAACTAGTCTCCTCGCGGGGCGTTAAGCGGGAAGGAGGGCATCCGAGAAGGCATTTCTCGCCTAAATGGTTCCTTCGCCCAAGGTGAGGCCGCGCAGTCTCTTGACGGGGCTGTTCCTTGCTCAGCCCGCTTTTTCTTATGGTGAGTACGGTCTAGATTTGCAGCCTCTGCCCGGGGACCCCCCTTGTTATTGTTCTCTGGGAGCCCCCGTCTTGTGCCTGGATTCTGCAGCCCGCACGATCCTTGGCGCTCCCTGCCCCGCTCTCCGCGTTCCGTTCGTCGCCCCGCCCCAAATGAGGGTTCTAAACCCTGCCGTGATCTCGTGCCCTGGACGGCCACCAGCCGCCCTCTGCTGAAGCGGAGTCTTCCTCATTGCCCTGTTTCCGCTGCCCTCCCTCTTCGCCGCCCTCCAGTGTCTTCCCAAGCCTCGTACTAGTCGACGGGAGTGTGCCTGTGCGTGTGTGTGTGTTGGGCTGGTGAGGGTGGGATCCCGAACGGTCAGTGTAGATCGGGCAACAGGACAGTGAAGGGCTCTGCTTGTGGAAGAAAGAGTCGGACGCCGGGCCTCTCTGGGGGCAAAGCGTCACGATGTCCCCGCTGGGGTCCGCAGGATAGAGGCGCTTTCTCTAAAAGGCTCCTCGGACTTTCGGCAAGGTTTGTTGGTTGCCCATCAGATGCCTCAATCCGGTTTTTGTCCGGTCGGGCATTAAGTAAGGTATGATAACCGCAAACATTTTTCTATGTGTGTGCTTATAGTTAGTAACAATGAAAGAGAGGCATGCATATAGTTCGCATCCATTGCCCCTTGTCTTCACTGTCCTGTGCTCATCTCATTTTTCCAATTGTGAGGGTTTTTCTTTCTTAACTTGCAGAAAATCCCCAAGTTGTCCCTTCAGTAAAGGAAGCACCCCGCTGTAATGATGCTGGGGCGCTATGTTTTAAATAGTGCTGGGATTGCTTCCTTGAGAAAATGTCTCCAGTGTAAATTTCCTTGTTAGGCTATTTTTTTAGGTGTTTATCATTTTGTGCATGTGTAAAGCAGCATAAACAGTTTTTTACTGAATAAAAAGAGTTGCAAAGGAATTTAGAGCGTATTTTTAAGACACGTCTTTGGTGTAGTTACAATTCGTAACTTTCCATACCAATATAAGAAGTACAAATAGAAAATCTTTATTGAATAGTGGTAGCTGGGAATCCTTTTACTAGCAGTGCCAGTTATACACATGGGATTTGACAGTTAACATGAGTTATGCCATGAAATGTGGCTGTTATTGGTAGGCTGCAGAATATTTTGTGAAGTTTTGGTGAATTGTATTTTATTGGTATTCTGCCATTTCTTCAGTGTGCTTAGAGCAGTCTACATTTTATCCTCCCAACAACTCTTCTAAGGGGTAGGTTTAAGCCATGTGACAGTCTTAAAGTCACCCAAGTGAGCAAAATGGAGAACTGAACTTGGTCTTCCCTGTCCTAGGCTGACAGTTACAGAACAAGTGTAATGTGTAAAAGTAATAAATGACACTGGATCATTCAAGTAGAAAGAGTTAACAGTTTACTAGCAAAAAGTAGGTTGGAATATCGTTACAATAAATGGTAACAGTTTTCCTGTTGGGAAAATGGAAAACATTAAGTGTAAAATTGAATATGTACAGGTAATTTTTATGACACTAGCAATGCAGTAGCAGTACACCAATGTTTGATTAGTTAGTTACATTAAGAGTCAGTATCTAAGAATTTTTGAAAAACAGGTTTGATCTACCTGTTCTTCATCAGTTAGTGTTCTTCTACCTAACACCATATTTGGTATTGGTGGAAAGTGCCTTCAGGTTGCTGCCAACTTATGAGTTCTGAAGGCAAGAGACATTCAAAGGTGGTTTTACCTGTTGTCTGCCTCTGTGTAGTGACCCTGGTATATGTAAAAGTAATAAATGACACTGGGTCATTTTTTTTTCTTTTTTGTTTTGACACTGGATCATTTAAGTAGAAAGAGTTAACAGTTTACTTGCAAAAAGTAGGTTGGAATATCGTTACAATAAATGGTAACAGTTTTCCTGTTGGGAAAATGGAAAACATTAAGTGTAAAATTGTATATGTACATGTAATTTTCATGACACTAGCAATGCAGTAGCAGTACACCAGTGTCTGATTAGTTCATTACATTAAGAGTCAGTATCTTAAGAATTTTTGAAAAACAGGTTTGATCTACCTGTTCTTCATCAGTTAGTGTTCTTCTACCTAACACCATATTTGGTATTGGTGGAAAGTGCCTTCAGGTTGCTGCCAACTTATGAGTTCTGAAGGCAAGAGACATTCAAAGGTGGATTTACCTGTTGTCTGCCTCTGTGTAGTGACCCTGGTATTCCTTGGTGGTCTTCCATCCAAATACTAACTTCTGAGAACTGATGAGATCGGGCTAGCCTGGGCCATCCAGATAAGGGCAACATTGTATTTACCTTTTATAGTATAAACACGAATCTCTTGCATGGGCTTGTAAACACACCCAACATTTATTAGCTCATGTATACTTCTGTTCATAGATTATGGCCTATAGAAGCTAATTTCTATAAACATAATTGGTTTCTTGGAGACTATTCTTACAGGCATTCAGTGGAGTTCACTAGAGAAAGAAAATTTCCAGAACTGTGGAAGCCCTGGAAAATCAGAAATTAGATGAGAAATTTGCACCCTATGCAAATTGTGATCACAGGCATTCAGTGGAGTTGACACTAGAGAAAGAAAATTTCCAGAACTGTTGAAGTCTTGGAAAATCAGAAATTAGGCGAGAAATTTGCACCCTATGCAAATTGTGATCATATGGTGTAACATTTAGAGTTTCAGACCAGGATTTGGATGGCCCATGTTCAGATCCCCACTCCACCATGAAAGCTTGCTAGACAACTTTGTGCTTGTCACATACTCTCAGCCTACCACAGGGGTTGTTCTGAGAATAAGATGAAGGGGAGAACATTGTCAGTTGCTTAGGTCCTCATTGGGGAGAACTACGGGATATGAATGAAGTAAATAAAAATAATAAAACTGTCCAGAGTTCCATGTGATGAAAATTTGTAATAACTTTGAAAAATATAATGCCTGAGATTCTAAATAGTATTTTTCCAGTGATGGCAAAAACCACATCTACACATCTCACACATCTACAAATACATGAATTTACTCCGAGTAGTGTTTTTCTGAAGCTTAATGACCAAGCAGTGCAGTTTCCAGTAAATCTGATTGGTAGTGTTGAGGAAGACATTAGTGGGTAGGTTAAGTTTAAAAATAAATATATAGTTGACCTTAAATAGTTGTTTACAAGACTGGAACAATTACAGGTGGCTGGATGTTGAATGCATAGGGACTTGAAATTGTAGATCCGTGCTTACAGTATTCCCAAAAGCACTTGTTTCTTATGCTGGCAAGTGCTTTTAAGGCAAAGAAAGTTGCTGCACTGTTCCTTTAAAGGCTTTAAAGCGCAAGACTTGCAGCTCACTTCTACTTTCATTTTCAGCCAAGTTCTTTGTGTGTCTCAAAAGCAGTGTTCTTTCACCCTTTCTGATTCCTTTTCCTTCCTGATGTGTCCTCAGAAGAAGAGAGGGTGAAAAGGGAGGGAGGAGCACTTCTGTAAATAAATAACCTTATTTCCCCCTTGCCTTTTGGTTATCTAGCAAGCGAGATGAGACTGTTCTTAAAAACTGAAATCAGATTTACTACTGATTTCTATTAAAAAGTTTTACCAAACCTAGCTCTGGAATTTCAGCTATGTTTACTCTCCGTATGCACATTGATGACAATCCACTCCTTGTTTTAAATGTAAACTTGTGAATGAACATTCCCTAATTAAAAATATAAATCTGCAGGTACTTTTCACATTTTCAGAACATAAGTAGAAGAAAAAATCTGAAAGCAGACTTGAAATAAGTATGCATACCAGTACAAAATCCTTCCAACATTATCCCCACTAGATGTTGTAGATGAGATATTACTATTCAAGAAGCAGAAGTCTAAACATTCCTTGAGTGCTTAGTTGTTATTTGGTTGACTACTCCATGTATAGTCAAGGAATCTTTAGATTTGTACTTATTGAATCCAGTACCTCATTTGCCTTGTTCAGTGGGTATTGTTGCAAGGATTTTGTAGTCATGTGCATATTTATTTCAGGACTCCTTTCAGAACCCACCTATTTGTATTTGAAGTTGTATAGTATCTCAGATAGGTTAATTGGGCTTTTTTAATGCTAGGTGGTAAAATTACATTCAGTAGTAGAATCAATCTGCATTACTGTTATGTCTTATTCCAATCTCTGAGCAACTCAAATGTAATCAATAAATAGAGGCTTTTAGGTTGAAAGACAGTGAAATGTTCTGAGCATCATAGCAAATCTTATGACTGTGTGGCATTTTTGGGCTATGATCTTGGTTTACCAGAGTCTAACCAATAAATCTTTCCAGTGCCAGAGTTCTGCCTTGTAACAAGCCAGAGCCTCTCCTCCCCAGGTAATAGTTCTTCTGACTTTTTTTAATCACTGAAGAGGCATTATAGCCCGATCCAGTCAGAAGTATTTGGAACAAAATAGAATTACTTAGAATCTCTTGTCTGGCAATTTCAAAAAGGCTATAGGTTATTAATATCAAAGCAATATATAAGTAAATAAATTTTTAATGGCAACAGCTGTACAACTAGAATGAAGAATGGGGGAAATATTTTAATGCCAAGGATAAAGTAATGGTGCATGATTTTGTTTGAAATAACTTACTTGACAGACATCCAAAGGGCCTTTTACAACGGCCTCTAGAAAGAGGCTCTGGGCGGGTGCCCCGTCCTTGGACACTCAGTGTCAATTTGCTGTGGCGACCTCAGCAGGGTATAATGACACTGAGTCCACCATTTTCTCCAGAGGAACTGATCTCTGCTACCTAAAGAACAGTTGTAATTCTGAGTGATCTCCAGCCATCACCTGGAGACTGGCAACAATGGGTCCCCAGAAGGGAATGGTTGGTTTGGAGGGTGGAGCCTATGGCTTTGTACCTATCCGAGGTCCCACGCCTCCTGAAACCTCACCCTCTCCAGGCTCCATCCCTCACATCTCCAGGAATTTCCCACCTAGAGTTGGCAAACCTATTTCCTTCCCAGCCAATCATCAACCTACCTTTATTTCCCCCTCTTCAGCTTTCCACCCCCCACACACCTGCAGCCTCTCCCATGCTCTGAAGCCCTGACTGCTACGTCCCATTGGCTGTCATACAGGGGCCACCTCAGCAGCATATAAGGATACAGAGCCCACCATTTTCTCCAGGGGAACTGATCTCTGCCTTCTGGAAATCAGTTGTAATTCTGAGTGGTCTCCAGCCCTCACCTGGAGATTAGACACATTTTACCTCAGAACAGCAAACTGTTTAGAATGTTAGAGGCAAAAGCCAATCAAGTCGCATATGCAAACGACCTCCGTGTTCTGAGGCAGAGGCCAATGAGGCTGCATATGCAAATAACCTCTGTGTTCTTACTGGCTATGGGGGGGAGAGGATTAGTAAAATGTTTAGAATGTTGGAGGCAGGACTCAGGCAAAGCAGCCAGTGGATAGGGAGACCCTCTGAATGACAGATCAGAGAGCGAACTGATTTTGGAGCGTGTGGAATGTTCTAGAGAAGTGCCACCACCATTCGGCTATTATTTATAAGGGAGATTCCCCATCTTTCTAAGAATGTAAGAGAAGCCAATGTTGGATCAGGCCAGTGGCCCATCCAGTCCAACACTCTGTCACACAGTGGCCAAAAATACCAGGTGCCATCAGGAGGTCCAGCAGTGGGGCCAGGACACTAGAAGCCCTCCCACTGTCGTCCCCCCCTCCAAGCACCAAGAATACAGTGCATCACTAGATTCTCAAGACATAATCTGAAAAGTTAGATAAGTTTTCACAGTTTACTAATCCATTGTTTTTGGTAGTTTAGGGGTTATGCAACTCTTCCTTGTATCCCTAACTACCACAGTAACTAAAATGCGTTAGAGCAGTTTAGTCTTGTGCTTTTCCACCACAACTGTTTATTTTGAATATTTTTGAACCTTGGTAGTCAGTTATAATTTTGGGTCCTGTCAACTCCTTCCTTCCCATAAGTCCTCCATGATACACAAAGAACTTGGAGATACAGGCTCCTAAATTATGCTGGGATTAGGCAGATGGTTGCCAGAAAGAGGTTCATTGTTGCTAATGACAGCCTGCCTCTTTGGAACCCTGGAATATTAGACAGCACCACCTCCAAACTCAGCTGAAACTGAAAATTCCCCCATACATGAGTATTACAGCCTTGAACATATGAAATTGCCTTTCACTGAATCAGGCCATCCAACGCAGCATTGTCTACTGTGACTGACAGTGGTTTTCAGGGTCATGATAATTCTACCCATGCTACCCGAGATCCTTTTATGTGGACAAGCCAGTGCTTGAACTTGCATGTAAAACATGTGCTCTAGTCCAAGCTGTGGTCCCTCTATATCTGGAAAAAGTGGGCTCTGTGTATCTTTAAAAGCAGAATTTTATGAACTCTTGACAGCAGAAAGCTTGTAAGATGCCACAGAACTTTGTTCTTGGGAACATATCAAGTTAATCCTCTTGGCTTTGCTCGGAAAAATATATCCCTTTCCGCACACTGCTACATTATGGATTTAGATATTTGTAGGCATCAAAAATAAAGCTTATTCAGAGGAGAAGCTGATTGGTTGAAAGGGACTGATTATTAGATTTATGTGCTTCACATGACTCCTTAATATTGTATGATTTCCTGAGAAGGTGGAGTTTTATGATTCATACCCATTTGGTTAGTAGTGTTACCTGTTGCAGAATGGTATTCAAAACTTACGCAACCTAGCACTACACCATAAACTGTTCCTTTCCTAGAGGTATGCTAGTGAGCAGATTGAGTCAAGAGATTCCCAGTTAAGTGGGCTTTCTTGGGATGGTCAGGCAGTTAACATGAGGCCATACCTATTATATCTAGCATTATTTGACAAGCAGGTCTTCACTATGTGGTATTTTAGTAAAGTGAGGAAACCATGGGCTTAAACTTGAGTATGGGAAAGCCACCAAAAGAATTGAGAATTACAATAAAGTACTTTCATTGAGAGCTTCACAGCTTTTCCCTTTGCAGAGACAGGTGAGGAAAGCATTGGCTTAAACTTGAGTGTGGGAAAGCCACCAAAAGAACTGAGAATTACAATACTTTCATTGAAAGCTTCACAGCTTTTCCCTTTGCAGAGACACAAACAATAGGAAACTGGGGAAACTGTAATGAAAAAAGACTATCAAGTGACCACACTAGTGTTGGAATCAGAAATTGGCCCTGAAACACTTATAATTGTTAGAAGAAATAGCGTTTGTAAAAAGATGTTAGCACTTTTTAATGTGAATATTAGATTGGGTTAATATTAGGGTTAATATTAATTAGGGTTAATGTGACTAGTAAAGGAAGGATGCTGTTTTTATGTACCTTAATTCATATTCTTCCTAATGTACATATAATGAAGATTCAAGTACATTGACACCTAAACCTTTGGGTAAGATTATTTTAAGGGAAATTCTATTCTTTTGCTTGTGTTCCGCCTTATTTAGGTGCACCAATGCATACACTAGGTCAGCCTTTCCTGTATTGCTTTGATGCATCTATTGCCATGACTTGAAAGGCATATAAAATAACACAGCCTACTGTCCTAAAAATTATTTTACACAAGTACCAAAATTGATGCCATTTCTGTTGTAGAACAAGAACCCTAGCATGGCTTTATTTATATTTTGTTGTGCAACTATTGCATAGTTTGGATTGAATGGTAATGTTCAGAAATAAATTTGCATGCCAGAATGTTAAGACCAAACATAGCTCTAGCCTGGATCTAAAGAACCACACTAATTGTTTCACAAATTCAAGCTGAGCAACTATGGTTCCTCATGCAGTTTCGTAAATCTCTAAAAAGGTGGGTATTCCACTGGACCTAAAGTAGTTCTGTGGATCCTGGTATATACTTTTTAATGCATTCAGGCAATGCTAGTACTTGAGTCACCATTTAAGTGTGTGTGTGTGTGTATCTTACAGAACTGAAAAGAGATAAAAGTTAGGGAGCAGAATAGATATAGAACATTTGAGAAATGCAGAAGGAAATCAGTGGACTCATTATTAGAGCCTATATGATTACACCAGTTAAAATACTTTCTAAAAATTGCTTTTATTAAATAATTATATTTGCACTTTACCTGCTGGCTATTCCATTTTGGTAGATAACATTCTGAAACTCCAGCAGAGTTTTATAATCCCCATTTGCTTAAATATACTAAATGTTCTTTTTCCATTAAGGTTAATGTTCGTGAAGAAATGGAAGAGTTTTTTCCAAGAATGTGGAAGATAAATCAAGATAAAAGAAGGCTAATGAAAAGTATTAAAGATCAGAAAATTAAAATTGAATGGGGGAAAAAATTGAACAGAAGATTGGTCAGATAGAAGCACTTGAATATTTTTAAGGCTATAATGAATTGTGTGAATTGGGGAAGAATACACGAAGTATGAAAAATGAAAAAATGAAGAATGAAGAAAAGTAGAAAGCAAGAGTGAAGTAGAATTAAAAGAATCTGGAAGAATGAATGGGTCCTAGGTTAAGTAAATGTATGGTTTATGTTCCAGTGTCTGTATGATCAAGTTGTAGATGAATTTGCATGATTACTTAGTTAATAGAGCATTTGGTTCAAGTAGGAAATTATTTGAGGAAATCACACAGTGTTAACAGTGGGTTAAACAAATTTGTTCTGGAGGGTATTGCCTAACCATTTATCTTTCAGGCACAATCAATAAAATATAGTTACTTTTAATATAAGAAGGTAGGCATTTATGCAACCAGTACCATTTGTAATACCATTTTTTTTGTTAGGCGTCACGCTCCCAGTCAAAATCTCCAGCTGGGAGCCCTGCTCGTGTAAAATCTGAGAGCAGGTCAGGATCTCGTAGCCCTTCAAGAGCTTCTAAGCATTCTGAATCACGATCTCGATCAAGATCAAAATCCAGGTATGTATTTTTGTGATGTTAAGATTCACTGAGTAGTGTTCCTAACTTGGATGTTTGTAAATTCACAACCATATATGACAAATATCCTATGTACTATTCCTTCCTCCAATCACAGAGAAACTCTCTAAGCTCCGCATTCTGCCCTGAATATGATTGTGTGCTCCAAACAGGAGTGCTTTCTCCTATAATGGTCAACATACTAGTCTGAATGTTGTGTATTAGGTAGATCCTATTTTCAGATTTTTCTGGTGAATAGTCTGAATGTTGTGTATTAGGTATACGTAGATCCTATTTTCAGATTTTTCTGGTGATTAGTGCATTTTGGAGTGCGCATACTATATTCCATCCAGCTGTTATGCTGACAGTTGTTACTTACATTAGTAGGCATGTGAGGCCTAGGTATGCATGCACATGAGAGACTTTCTGTATAAATGGGTATTGGAAATACTTTGCTACTTGTGTAGTTTATTCTCATATACTCTTGTTAGCATGTATTCACTGTAGAAGTAGGTGATGAATACATGTATTTGAATACATTAATTTGCAAAAATGTAGATAATTATCTCAGGTATTTGCATATAACTTACATTTTATCATTTGAAGGTCTAGATCAAGAAGGCATTCTCACAGGCGCTACAGTCGCTCTCGATCCCATTCTCACAGAAGGCGATCACGAAGCAGGTCCTATACCCCAGAGTATCGTCGTAGAAGGAGCCGCAGTCATTCACCAATGTCTAACAGGAGAAGGCACACTGGCAGTAGAGTATGTAGTCAATGTAACCAAGGTTCTATAGAAATATATTTAAATCCTCAGGCATTTGTCAGAACAGAAGCTAGCTTAGTGTTTCATTACTTGATTTTGTGTGGTTTTTAAAAGAATTTTATTAGTTTATGTACAATTTAACATTATACATGCAAATTTTCTCATTAGAGCCTCACAACTACTATATCCATCATTCTTATTATTCTTCATTTAATCTTATTTTCTCAGTACTTAAGTTTTACAGTGTATTGTAGGCAGTGTATTATACCTGGATTCAAATCTCAGCTCAGCCACAAATCTCATTGGGTGACCTTGGGGTCAGCCTTTTTCTTTACTTATCTCACAGGGTTATTGTGAGGATAAAATGAAAGAACACACCTTTGTATGCCAGCCTGAGCCCCTGGAAAGAAAAGTGGAATAAAATTTTGGTAGGATACAAGTAGCACAGCTGTTACATTGCTGATTTTCCTCAGGCGGCAGTACAACCAGCAGCCTGAGCACCTGCACTTTTTGCCCAAGCTGGCTTGTTGCCTATCCTGTCGCCCTGTGATTGTCTTTGAGGGAAGGAGGGTGAAAATAAGAACAGCCATCATTACTGTACTGCACAGTACTTAATTGTAATGCCTGTCCCAGACACAAAACTGTAGACAATGTAATGGAGTCCAATAAGACCTGTAGTTATTGGTGCATTAATGTGTTGATGAAGTCCTCATATAACTGTGATACTTGTGGGGTAGTTAGGGTTAAGCCCTTCATAGCAGAGTTGTGACTTTAAAATGAGGATATCACTATATATTCCTTGGCCTTAGGACAGGGCAAAAAAGATGTCCCACAGATGACTTTCTCTTATTGATTATGAAATGCTTCCACTTACTGTTCCATTTAGTTAGTCTGTGATGTAGAACATTAACTGCAGGAAGTGTCACATATATCAGGTTTAATTTCACATAAAGACTGTGGAAGCCTAGTAGATCAGTGAACTTCTGCTGGATTACTGGGAAACAAACAAGATCTGTTGTTCTAAGTGAAATGCCCATTTTTTTTTCTGAAGTGATCTTTATAACTTACATCTGCTTCAGAAGTATATGATCGATCATTTAAGTATTTAAAAATCCCTTCCGCAGAGAACATCAAAATACGCTCGAGATACACATAAAAATGCTGGTGCCCTTTAAATTGCTTCAGAAGTATATAATCTATCATTTAATAAGTGTTTAAAAATCCCTTCTGCAGAGAACATCAAAATAAGCTTGAAATACACATAAAAATGCTGGTGCCCTTTAAAAATTCTGCTTCAGCTCCCACCAGATTCGTCTGATGTCATCTTAGAGTGAAGAGTTCTATGTACCCACCTCATGAGTATTTCTTGGTTATATTTTAGCTTCCCAAATGTATCTGGGAATTTTGGGAAAACTGGAAAAAAATCCCAGATATATTTGGGAATTACCGGCAAAACTGGGCTGCCCAGCAGGATTGGCTTCTGGGCGGGTTCTGTTGGGCAATCTGGTCTAAAGTTGCTCCTCAGCTGTTTTTAGCAGCTGTGCTGCTGCCTTCCTTCCCCCCTCGGTGTTTTTGATTTGAGTATTGGACTCAAAAAATCCCGGATTTGAACACCTTACTGGTATTGGGATCAGTGTTTTTCAGGAATTCTGAATTTTTTTTCAGGACCCAGTAGACCCAAACTAAAAAATACCAAGGAAATTTTTTTTTCACACTCCTAGTGCACACACTAGAGTTGTTTTAGGAAGGAGAAGGAGATACATTATTAATCCTTTCTGTTACCCACAGAACATATTTGGAACACTTTATATGGGTAGTGGTGGTCTCAAAGAAGAAAGATCCATTGTCTGCGGCTCTCTTGCCAGAACCACAAAAGATGGAGGTTCTCTGGGGTTAAGGCATTAATCTTCATGTACATAATATGACCATCTGATTTTCTACTTCACATATTGGGAGGATTAACAAGATCCAGTTGCTGGCTGATAGGAGGAAGCTTTGCTTGAACAAAATTACGGCCTAGAACATGCAACTATAGGCAGGAAGCTATACAGTTATGTAGCCTGTCATTAGGTAATAAAGGTGTGTTTTCTGCGGTACAAAAATTGAATCATAACAGCATCAGTAGACAGATGTCAGAGAAGCTATTCACCTGCTTGGTATAGTATGATATAACAGGCAGAAAATGCCTAACTAAGTTAGATCTATGGATAGATGATTTATTTTGCTGTAATGCTCTCTGCAGCGCCCCCTCCTCCTCAAATCAGCTTAATAAACAAAGATGGAATACTTTCCCATCTCCCGATAAGAATTTGATCCCGTGGTGGAGTAGATGCAGCAGACATACTTTCCTTTCCTTTTGGTGTTACTTTGAATGTTTGATATACTGTGCGATACAGTATCTGCTTCCCTTTGCATTGTAGGGGGAATACCATTAAGCAAATGTATTTTAAGAAATAATTTCTTTGAAAAACTATTGTAGGCACATTCCTGAACACCTTACTTTTATTTCTCAGGCTAATCCAGACCCTAATACATGTCTTGGAGTGTTTGGCCTCAGCTTGTATACTACTGAGAGGGATCTTCGTGAAGTCTTCTCCCGTTATGGACCTTTATCTGGTGTCAATGTAGTTTACGATCAACGGACTGGGCGATCACGAGGATTTGCTTTTGTTTACTTTGAAAGAATAGATGATTCTAAAGAGGTAAACACTTCTGCATTCCTAATGTTTTTTTTGTTTTTTTTAAATTCTCATTGCACCAGTTGTTTCTTTTTTCTTTATTTTCTTTTTGCAAAGTGTAAGTACTGGAACTGTTTGATAGCTTTATGCATTTAACTTGTGGGAATCCTGTGAATTTGCAGGATTTGGGCAGGGAAATAGGTTTTATGTATATCCAGGGCATGGTCTGAAATAGCTGTATGTAAGAGAGAGGGTGAAGCGTGAGAACTAATACATTTTAAATAAATCAAGGTGAGCAGCTGTGTTGGTATGAAGCAATAGAACAAAGTTAGAGTCCAGTGGCACCTTTAAGACCAACAGAGTTTTATTCAAGGTGTGAGTTTTCGTGTGCAAGCACACTTTGTCAGACAATGAATTACAGATCATAGTTGTGTATATGTATGGGTGACTTGTTAAAATAGCATGCAAACTGGTGAAGATGTTTATTAACAGATCAAAAGAATAACAAGCTCAGTTTCTGGTTATCTGTTTGGATTCAATTGGAGGGAGGGAAAACAACAGAGAATTACAATTTGGGGACAAGGAAAATACTCTACACAGCCAAGATGCTGTGAAGTTCACCTCCGTGCTAGAAAGGAGATGGATGGGATCTGAGTACTGGATTCTCACAATTTAGGACACATCAATCTCTAGTTCTGACATTTATTACCTTTGTTGTCCTCCCCTAGTTAAACCCAAACAGATGATAACTAGGAACTGAGATTGTCATTCTTTTGATCTGTTAATAAACATCTTCACTATTTTGCATGTTATTTAACAAGCCACCCCTATATACACAACTATGATCTGTATTTCCATTTTATTGTCGGACAAAGTGTGCATGCACACGAAAGTTCACACCTTGAATAAAACTCTGATGGTTTTAAAGGTGCCACCGGACTCAAACTTAGTTATATTTAAAATAAGTTACCCAGCAAGGAAGCAGTATCTGAGAGAATTCACACATGAAATTGTTGAACAATTTAAACATGCAGCCTCCTGGTACAACCATCCTTCTTCCTAGGTAGTTGGAAAGCTGTCAGTGTACAGTCTGATCTCTAACCATGTTAAAAAGAAATGAGGCAGGCTGTAGGTTCGTGTGGTTCATTCTTATTAACTTGTGAATTCCCTCTGCCTTCCCCTAATGTCCTTAAACACAGTTAAAGGTTATATCTGCCTTGGCCCTAACTACAGTTAATGTGGGTTTCCATTGTGTCCAAGATCTGAATCCAGGCATCTGAGAATTGTTATCTAAAAGGAGAGACATGTTAAGCTTCTGAAATACCCTTTGTTGTTGTTCAGTCGCACAGTCAAGTCCGACTCTTTGTGACCCCATGGACAAGATCACGCCAGGCCCTCCTGTCTTCCGCCGTCCTCTGAAGTTTGCTCAATTTCATGTTCGTTGCAGCGATGTCACTGTCTAACCATCTCATCCTTTGCCGTCCCCATCTTCTTTCACCTTCAATCTTTCCCAGCATCAGGGTCTTCTCCAGTGAGTGCTTCCTTCTCATTTGGTGGCCAAAGTATTGGAGCTTCAGTTTCATCTGTCCTTCCAGGGAACAGTCAGGGTTGATTTCTTTTAGGATTGACTGATTTGATCTTCTTGCAGTCCAAGGGACTCTCAAGAGTCTTCTCCACCACCATAGTTCAAAAGAATCTATTCTTCGGCTCTCGACCTTCCTTATAGT
>NW_015170938.1:178411-194111 GCF_001447785.1 Gekko japonicus
ATCAAACACATCCACAACTGAGCGTCCTTTCGTCTTTGGCCCAGCCGCTTCACTCTTAATTGGGTTATTTGTACTTGCCCTCTGCTCTTCCCCAGTAGCATATTGGACACCTTCCGACCTGAGGGGCTCATCTTCCGGTGTCATATCTTTTAGCTTTTTGATACTATCCATGGGGTTTTCTTGGCAAAAATACTGGAGCGGGTTGCCATTTCCTTCTCCAGGGGATCACGCTTGGTCTGAGTTCTCTGCTGTGGCCTGTCCGTCTTGGGTGGCCCTCCACGGCATAGCCCACAGCCTCATTGAACCACACAAGCCCCCTCACCACGACAAGGCAGTGATCCATGAGGAAATACCCTTAGCATTAACCAAAACCATGTTCATGTCTTAAATGCGGCCACTTCATATCAACAGTTGTAGTAATATACTTTCTCAGGCCTCTCATAACTTGTTTCAGTACAGTTTCCCTTGAATATTTAATACTGACTGCAAATATTGTCTTAGGACTTTCAGGTACATCATTAGGTATAGCTTGAGTATATCAAACTCAATCTGGTTATTGTATTTTTAGTAGCTTTTGCCCTCCTGTCTTTGAAGTGATTGAAAGTGGTGACAGAGTAACTGGCATATGGTACTGTCTCTTTGGAAAACATAATTTTTCAGCTTTTAATGTAGTATGTATATATGATCTGAATATAGAGGGCATGATGCTCTTAATTGCTTATTTTACACGTTTTTGGCTTGTTCTCTTTTTGGTGGGAGCGGATTCTTTCAAAACAGTGTGTCTGTAAGGAAAGAAATCACAAGGTGGCACTGCAGCCTACATTTAATCCAGTTACAGAATATGGTAAAGGGCAGAGTAGAAGTTTCTGGACTTAACCTTTATTAAGGTATTAACGGTGACCATGTGGAACTGTTTTTCTTAAATCCTAAATTCTTAGAAAAACCAAGAAAGGGTTTTCAAATCGCAACAAAATTAATGCAGTATAAAAATAGTTATGGTTTGAACCAGAGGTGTCCTATTTTATACCTTTTGCTAAGTGTTCGTGTGCCAATGGAAAAAGCAGCTTTTGTGCTGCTACTTGCACAAGAGTCCACAGAACAGTGCTATGAGTGATTTTTCTTTAAACTTACGGGTCTTTGGGGCTCTGGTATAGTGATCTGTTTTATACAAGTCTAACAGTGTCATCCTGTTAATCTGGTCTAAACCCATTGCAATTAGTGAGCATAGCCCAGAGTAATTCTTCATAGGATTGCACTGTAAGTTACTTTGCTATAATTTTAATTAATAAATTATTGGTTTCAGATAAAAATATTTTTGCACAAAATCAAGTGAATATCTTTAAATCAATGAGGGGTTCTTCTTTATAAGCATGAAAAGAAAAAAGTCCTTTATAATTATAAAAAGGCACAACAATCAGGTAGTTTAATTGTATTTCAGTAAATTAACTGCTGTAGATCTTTGTGTCAAATGTGTATAGTTAAAAATAGGGCTAAAAAGTCATTGGTTGATACAAAGCTTACATAAGCAGGAAACTTTGAGCCTGAGGAGAATAGAAAAGATGGAGCTTTCTGTAGAATCATTCTCTTTAATACGTTGGTTGGTTAAGTTGTATGTGGTGAGTGAGTGGAAAAGAAAGATAGTGGTCATAGAAGCTGCACCTGCCATTTCATTAAACTCTGCTGGAGTTGGCTCTTGTAAGCCAGCTGTCAGGAGATGGGGGAAGCATAAAATGGCAGCTGATTAGCAGTAACCCAGCCATGTGCACCCTGAAGGAAGCCACACTGTTTCATGTTTCTCCTTCAGTTCATCACCTAGTGGCTTCAGTCAGAGCAAGTCTTGCAAGGATCTAGTCTACTTCAGAGAAAATTACTGCTTGTTTACCTTTTTGATTTGTTTAAAGGCGAAGTGTCAGGGATCTATCAGCTTTTTGCTTGTTAGCAGAAAGCCCACTTGAAAAATGATCACATTTTACTATCTTGAGTGCCCCAAATGTGGTGGGGATGTTTTCATTCTGCCTGGTGGAGAAGAGCTTACCCACTCCAATTGGCACCATACTAGTAACGCCAGACTAGCTCACTCTTGCTTAATGAGAATAAGTACTGATTTCTTGTTACTTAGAGCTAAAGTATCTCATTTCCTTGTAGGCAATGGAACATGCTAATGGAATGGAACTGGATGGTAGGAGGATACGTGTGGATTACTCCATCACAAAGAGAGCGCACACACCCACTCCAGGCATTTACATGGGCAGGCCAACCCAGTAAGATATTTATTTAGTTAGTTTTTATTTATTGGCAATCCTAATTGAGTTTTTAAGCTGTTGTCTTTTATGTGTTTTGTAAGTGTTGTTTTATTTATATTGTAAACCATCTTGAGTGCCACGAGATAGAAAGACAGCTAATAATTTAAATAATAAATTGCTATCTTCATTTCTTGCTTAAATGTTAGATCTCTGACTTAAGGAATTGAGAATCAGTAGATATATAACAGTGCAGACTATTTGCTTCTCATATTGTAATCTCTGCAGTAGTTGAAAGGATTCATTCTGAAAGGTTCAGTTAAATGATTTTTAAGACTGGGGAGGGCTGGGTATAAATATGAAAAATAAATAAACAGACAAAATACAGTGTTTCGTATACTTTCATAATGTATTTTTTGTTTCCGCTCTAAAAGCAGTGGAGGTGGTGGTGGAGGTGGAGGAGCTGGCCGTCGACGTGATTCCTACTATGACAGAGGATATGACAGATATGAAGAGTACGATTATCGCTATAGGTATGTTTTTTGTAAATGCTCTCAGAATCATTATAGCAAACATCATGTTCTGCCAGTGTCTTCTAGTTAAGTTTTTTTAAAAAATTGTACATCTACATAATCTACTGTTTACTGTATGTAGGGTCTGATGCATATCTGAAAATAAGTGTATTTAGCATATGCTCATGCATATAAATAATAGCTTCTGAGCATAGGGCCAAAAAATGAGTTGCTTTTCATTCAGCCAGAATATATGTAGAAAGATGTCTCTTCTCAGTAGTTTGATAATGCTGTCAGTAAGAGATTTAGCAGCCTGCTGGTTTCATAGTTGCTATGAAACTGAAAAATAGCTGTTGTAAAGTGGGGGAGAAAACACCTTTAATGTAAAGAATTAAGGAAAAGAGACTTGCTTTTGTAATTAAACGTTTAATAGAAACATTTCCACATCAGCCATTGTACGTGTTCATTGTGTTGTGTATGTTGCACATACAACAGTTTGCTTTGTCTGAGGGAACACTCGTACACTTTACAAACCATTTGACAGCAAATAAGTGTATTAAACTTAAATAATGTGTATGCACCAGAAATGTATGTGGAAACATGGGTATGAGTTACTGTCAATAAAACTACTTTCTTCTCTTCAAAGGAGGCGATCTCCTTCTCCGTATTATAGCCGTTACAGATCACGATCAAGATCTCGTTCCTACAGCCCAAGTAAGTATGCATTTGTGTTGAGTAGATATATATTTTTAGCATGGTGAAAGTTCTTGGAGTGTGATAGAATGAGTGCCGATGGTAAGCATTGCTACTGGGAGATGGGGGAAATGAGTGAATGTGGGAGTATGATGGTTATCATGTTCTTTCTGTTTCCTTTCAGGGCGCTATTGAAGAACAGAAGCCAGTTACATTTGCAAACATGATTTTTAAACAGCAAGTTCTGACCTAACTTTTCCTATAGATCTCCTGCAGTTACCCTAAACCCCATTAAAGATATATGGGTTCACTTAGAATATATGTATTTTCAGTTGAAATATCAGTTTCCCATCTCTTATTGTAATTCCTCAAGTGTAATTGTTGTAGCTTTATGTACGTAAATGTCTTTAAACAAAACTAAGTAGGCTTCCCAAAGTGTTGACACATTTTGTAAATCGTTTATTTTTTAAGCCAGTGGATTTCTTTTAAATCTAATGGAAAGCGATGAAAGAATTGGTTTGTTTTGAAGTTGCACGTTGTATTTCAGTAGAAATCTACTATTTGAATAACCGTCTATCTGCCTGTTTTGGGACAATGTTGACCTGTATCTTCAGTTACACTTCAGTATGTATCCCTAAACCAGAGTTTATAGTTCTCAATGTAGTAAGTAAATATTACTGGAAGGAATACTGTGGGAAAACTAATTGTATACTGCAAATTGCAGCTTGGTATGTGTTTGATAAAATCATTTTGATGGCAGTATGGATGATATTTGAAGTTATTTGGTTAAAGTATATGAAACCAAGCTCTCTTTAAATTGTACTTTATCTTTTTGCAGCCCCATTGTCAGGACACAGACTCACGCCTTAGTTTTTTTGGCATGCAAATATATTTGCTGTTCACAATAATTCCATATAATTTTGAAATGGTTAACTAGGTTCTCTTTAGTAGTGTGGCCTGAAATTATTACTGTAGACTTTCCTTCATAAAATAAATTTTAAGTTGTATCATTATAGCCTTCTGGTATCTAATATATATAATTGGTTAAATTTGTTGGATTTTACTTAAGGGAAAGACAGGAGAACATCCAAGGGTGCCTTGCATAGATAAATTGTTTTGAAATTTACCTAACATGTCTTGAGCCACCTAATACTTAAAATCAGGACACATGTGTAAGTATGCTACACTGTAACTCCTCATAGTGAGTGTAAAAGTATAAAATTTGATTTTTTAAATGTTTATTATTTGTATTTATATCCTGCCCATCCCGTGGGCGGGCTCAGGGCGGGTAACATCATTAGAATAAATACAATTTCAGTTTAAAACATTATAACATGATAAAACATAACAATTAAAACAATGGGTACAGCTTGAAACAGCATCAGTTGGCTATAAAGTTCTGGCCCGATGGTACCATGAGTTAAAGGCCAGTTGTCTGTGGTCAGTAGACAGGTGACAGAAGGGTGACAGCAACCCCAGACGCCATATATGGGCGCCTGCTGCCTCAGCCAAAGGCCTGGCAGAACAGCTCCATTTTGCAGGCCCTGCAGAATTGAAGACAATCCCACAGGGCCCTGGTCTCAATAGGGAGCATGTTCCACTAGGCTGGGGCCAGGACAGAGAAAGCCCTGGCTGAGGCAAGACGGGCATCCTTCAGGCCAGGGACCACCAGGAGGTGGTGATCGTTTGAGCGTAACGCTCTTCAAGGTGTCTATGGGAAGAGGCGGTCCCTTAGGTATGTTGGTTCCAGGCCGTATAAGGCTTTGAAGGTCCAAACCAGCAGTGCACCTTGGAGCGAATCCGGTACTCAACTGGTAACCAATGCAGTTGGCAGAGCTCGTGCCTAACATGAGCCAGCACAGGCATTGACATCAGCAGGCCGCCGTATTCTGCACCAGTAGTAATTTCCGGATCAGCTTCAAGGGTAAGCCTGCGTAGAGCGAGTTGCAGTAATCAAGTCTGGAAGTGGCCATTGCATGGGTTACCGTTGTTAGGTCTTGGGGGGAATGATAGGGCTGCAGTAGCCTGGTCTGCCTAAGATGGCAAAATGCAGTTCTGGCAACTGCAGTAATCTGGGCCTCCATGGATAGAGAGGCATCCAGTGTCACTCCCAGACTCCTTACTGTCTGGGCCGCCACCAAAGGCACCCCTTCCAGTGTGGAGAGCTTGCTGCCCACATCCAGCCCCCCTCGACACAGGTACAGGACCTCTGTTGTCGATGGATTTAACTTCAGTCAACTCTGCCACAATCATCCATAGCCTCAGCCAAGTTCATAGAAATGGAAGACAGATGGCCGTCCATTAAAAGATAGATCTGGGTGTCATCAGCATATTGATGACAACCCAGCCCATAACTCCGGACTAACTAGGCGAGGGGATGCATATAGATGTTAAATAACATTGGCACTTCACATTCTAGTGGGTATCGCGGGGAGATCCTCTCGCCAGGCGCCACTCTCTGTTCCTGACCATGGAGGAAGGAGGAAAACCATTTCAAGGCAGTCCCCTATGTTGGCGAGGCGGTGGGTCAATAGATCGTAATCGACTGTATTGAACGCCGCTAATAGTAACAGCAGCCCCGATCCAGATATCTGCAGAGGTTATCTGTAAGGGCAACTAGAGCTGTCTCTGTCCCATGACTGGGGCAGAAGCTGGACTGGAAGGAATCAAGGATGGAAGCGCCATCCAGGAAAGCCTGGAGTTGTTCAGCCACCACTCTCTCAACCACCTCACCCAGGAATGGTAGGTTCGACACTGGGCGGTAGTTGGTTAGGACCATAGGGTCCAATGATGGTTTTTTCAGGAGTGGGCGAACTACTGCCTTCTTCAAAGCCTCTGGGGAAGTCCAAGTAGAAAGGGACAACTTGATAATTTATCCCAAAGGGATCCGAATGCTCTCCCCGCAGGCTTTCACCAACCAGGAAGGGCATGGGTTGAGTAGGCAAGTAGTCTGGTTGAACTGCCCAAGGAAGCCTCTATATTTCTGGTACCGAGCAATGTATCCACCCTGAAATGAGCAAGGAACCCAGAAGCCGTGAAATTCATCATGTGTGAAGGGTACAAGTAAATTACTAATAAATGGAGTAGTACAAAGTCAATATATGGTATGTGTTTATACCGCCAGAAAATGGATGGTGGGGACAGGGCAGAAATGTCTCGCAGATGGCAGGAACCCCCTATTCATGCAGGAAAGCTTCAGCGTGATAGGGAAGCCTCTCCCAATCCTTATGAGCCTCCTCTTCTAACTCTTGTTGTTTACTAATGTGCTTAAACCAGGGGGTTCTCAACATGGTGCCCATGGGTGTCATGGCACCTGCTGATACCTTTCCTAGCTCCTGCCAAGGGCTTTAAGAAAGTATTTGTGGCCAGGTGGGGCTTTTGCCTAGGAGAGCTTCTGAATGATCATTGGAAGTATTACAGATACTACCAGACGACTGTTTCTTAGCTAGCTCAATATGTATGCTTGTGTGTGTGCAAGAAAATATTTTAAATAGTATGTTCATTTTTAAAAGCATCCTGTTAAACAGATTCTGCCTGAATGTTGATTAGCTATATCTGCATAACCTCACTCCCTGACATTTTGTAGTTGGTTCTACCTCCTTCACTGGTGCAAAACAGTTGGGGACCCCCCCCCCCCCCAGCTTAAATGTTGTGAATACTTTATTCTGCTCAGCTTCTTCCAATTTAACCTTATGATTAAGATGCTTCATGAAATTAAAAACAGGAAAACCTTTCCCCCCCTAATTATCCTCTGACAGTCAGCAACAGTAATATGTAATACAGGGGTGGTGTGGACATACTGACTGCCCTGCTATATGTTGCCGACTTCAGCAAACATGACAGCTTGGGCAGACCTCATAAGAATTTTTGTGAACTGGAAGGCATAATATTTACTCAAACTACAAAGTTGAGCAGGAGTTTGCAGCCTAAAATCTTTCCGTTTCAAAGCACACTAAGATTAAAGATTGAATATAAATGTTAATATAGTATATACCAGCAGAGCCTGACTCAGGGACTTTTTAAAAAAATACTCTTGAGTAAGAGACACTGGTGAACTTTCAACCCTGTCTTTTTACACTCATTTTGAGCAAGGAGAATTTTCACTGAGACAGCCATACAATTTGTATTACCAACTTTTCTGTTAAAGCTGCAATATCTTCTTTCTGATACCCAGCATAGCTTGCAGTGTCTACATTATGAGCTTAAGTGTTACTAGCCTGCTCTTGTTCTTAGGGGGAAGCAGATAGGAGCTCTGAAAAGGAGAATAGCTGCTGTTAAGACTCAGAACATTCAATGAACAAGTGAAGGGATTTAAATCCTATTTGATATTTCCAGGCACTTGGAAATAAGAGCTTCTCCCCTGAGAGGAGGACATCTTGCTGGGTGTTTCCCACCCTATCCTTAGGGAGGCAGGAACAAAACTTCACTTCCTGTCCTCTTGGTGGGACACGCCCCCTAACTCAGTTTAGTTCCTGCCCCTATAGGGAGAGCAGCACTTTACTAGCACTCGTGTTTCTATTAATTTTTTTTTCCTGATCCAATTCTCTGGCCTTTTCAACTTTTCATTCTTTACCTTTTCTCTTTTTCAACCTGCCTCCCCCCCCCCCTTTTTACCTCCTCCTGACTCCACCCGTCACCCCGTCCGGGGTATGTTGGAGTCCAGTAGGTGGATGGTTTCAAAAATTTCATCAAGCCTGGAATTTATCAGCCACTGTCAAATGAGTAAAAGAAACCATAACCTATGCATATTAAATAGAATTTGTCACCCCACCTCATGACAGATTCCTGAGCTCCCCAGTCCCTCACTGCCCCATCAAGAGACAGCGCACACAGGATGTCATCAGACATCTGCTGGAGATCGCCACCATCAAATCTGTCATCGTTGCAAAGGTTCTGAGGCATTTATTCTGTTTTTCTCATAGTTCTCAGAAAGGACGGGGACTGGAGGGTTATCCTTGACCTCAAATTCCTGGTTTGTGAGGTACAGGA
Source organism: Gekko japonicus (assembly GCF_001447785.1). NCBI lineage: Eukaryota > Metazoa > Chordata > Lepidosauria > Squamata > Gekkonidae > Gekko > Gekko japonicus. Next base: position 186,846 of record NW_015170938.1, read on the forward strand.
AGTTCAAAATGCAGACTTTGAAGCCATTGTGGAAGCCTTGCAGCTGGAGGACTTCATGGCCTCCACTGATTTGAATGATGTTCATAAGTCCCTGGGACAGATAGTATCTGAGATTCGCCTTCAGTTGAAAACACAGTTCAGGGCCATGCCATTTGGGTTGGCATCAGCACCCCGGATATTCACAAAACTGATAATCTCACTTGTTGCAAGCCTGCATCCCTTCCTCGATGACCACCTTACAAGGTCACCTTCACAAGAGCAGGCACTCAGGGATATCCAGGACACTATCCAGTGCCTCTCCAGTCACAGCTTCCGAATCAGCCTCCAGAAGAGCCAACTAACACCTGCTCAAGTTATCCATTTGGGGCAGTGATAGATTCAATCCAGAAAAAATGTTTCTTCCACTAGACAGAGCAGAGAAGATCGTTCAGACCATGAAATAGGTTTGCTCTGTGAAATCAACAGACTTGATGATCCTAGCGCATCTGCTAGGTTACATGATTACAGCCATTAAGACAGTCTCCTGGGCCTGGGCACACTCTCAGGTACTTCAGTGGATGCTATTGCCATATTAGAGGCCCATAGCCCTCGGAAAGTACATCAGAGTTAGCATCTCAGGAAGGGCCTCCTTTGGCAGACAACCAAGAAATGCTTGTAGACAAACCCTTCCAAGTGACCACAGACATACAGATCACAACAGATGCCAGGCTGATGGGTTGGGGAGCCCATTGGGCCACATGCAAGGGGCCTGGTCCCCTCAAGAAGTTACCCTCAGCAGCAGTATTTTGGAACTGAACAATTTGGCACTTCTCCACTTCTGAGATCCTCTGTCTCAATTGAACATATGTATATGGATAGACAATACCATGGCCAAGGCGCACATGAACCACCAGGGAGGCACCAAAGCCAAGTAGCTACAGCAGGAGTCAACTATCTTCATGTCCTGGGCAAAACAACATCTAGCCTCTCTCAGAGCAGAACACAACAGTGGTATAGCGAATGTTCAAGCAGGTTGGTTTAGCTGCACCAGGCTGGACCAGGAAAGTGGTCCCTCATCCACGGAACATTCCAGTCCCTGGTTCTTCATTTCAACCTACTGTGCGTAGATCTCTTTGCCTCCCTGACCAATGCCAAGACACCCAGATTCTTCTTGAGACACCAGTGTCAACAAGCAGAACAAGTGGCCATCAGGCCTGCTTTATGCCTTTCCCCTCATAACCTTGATTCTGAAGGTTCTGAACAAAATGCAACAAGAGAAAGCAGAGTTGATTTGCTTGGCCCCATTCTGGCCCAGGAGACCTTAGTTTTCTAGCCTGCTGAAATCATCAGTTCAACCTCCATGGGTACTTCCACTGTCACCCAGTATGCTAACCAAGGGTCCTGTCTGTCATCCTGACCCAGCTTTGTCTTTGTCTTGACAAGATGGAGATTGAGCAGCAAGTGCTAATCACACACGGTTTCTCTGATCAGGTAATTCAGACTATGACGGTGGTCCAGAGAAGCTCCACTTCTGGAATTTACAACAGTTCTTGGAAGGTTTTTGTCAGATGGTGCAGGAGGAAATATCTGCAACCAGACACCCTGGACCTTCCACTGGTACTGTCCTTCCTACAGGATGGAATCTCTCAGGATCTAAGAGCAAACACTCTCCATCACCAGGTAGCTGCTCTGAGCACTGTAGTTTAAATAATTAGTGTTGCACCACTCTCCAGGCACCCAGTGGTGAAGAGATTTCTGAAAGGAGTTTGTCTCAGCCCCTTAGAGTGGACAGGTTTCCCTCTTGGAGACTTCATGTCGTTCTTCAGGCGCTCTAACCAGTCTTTCATTTGAGCCTCTGAGGGAGGTTTCCCTGAAGTTCCTTATCCTGAAGGTACTTTTCCTGATAGCTGCTACATCAGTGAGACGGGTCTCAGAGATAGGTGCTCTTTCCATCAGAAAAGGCTCATGCATCTTCCATAAGGACATGATGGTTCTGTGCACAGATCCCACCTTCATTCCCGAGGTCAACACACCTTTTCACAGCTCAAAGGAGATGTATTTGCTTGATGCCTGAAGCCATCTCACCCTGGGGAGAACAACTGGCACTCACTTGACCTTCAGAGAGCATTTTGCATTTACATCAGAAGGACCAAGCCATTTAGGCAGTCGGATTCCCTTTTTGTGGATTTTCATCCAGCAGTCAAGAGGAGAAGGGTTTCTAAGGCAACACTAAGCAGATGTCTAAAGGACTTCATTTCCTTGGCATATGAATCTCAGGGCCTTCAAGTCCCAGAGGGGATCACAGCTCATTCAACACGAAATACTTCAACGTCAGCAGCATTTGACACAAATGCATCCTTTGCAGATATCTGCAAGGCCGGTACCTGAGCCTTGGGGTCAACGTTTATCAGGCACTACAAGATGGATTCTATTGCTGCGGCTGATGCAGCATTTGAGCGGGGAGTCCTACAGCAGGTGGTCTAGTCCTACTGTTATCTCTATGCTTGGCAGTCACTTTCCCCTCCCTGGATCATATGAGGTTGTAACATCCTAAGAGTATCAGAGTGTCCTCCTCCCATCAAGAGAGAACAGAACATTGGACTTACCGTGAAGGTTCCTTCTTCTTGAGGGTGAGGAAGATGCTCTGGACCTACCCTAGTTGGAGGGTCTCAGTTCAGCCTATTACACTTCCTAAAGATTGACTGACTTCATTGTTCTTTCACTGTTCTAACAGTTTATCTTTACCTGTGTAGTTTGTTTCATAGAATTCTGTAAGCCTTGTTTTCTGTTTGCTTGGCACATGTTGTAGACTGTTATCAGTTGCTGAAGTCTCCAGACAGAAGCTGGGCTCCTCCTTCCCCCGGAGATGGAAAGTGCAATCAATTTCCTGCCTCCGGGGATTATGGGAAGAGGAACCGAAGCGTATCAGAGTGTCCTCCTCACCCACAAGAAGAAGGAACCTTCACGGTAAGTCCAGTGTTCATTTCTCCTTACTGCCCTCCACTTGTGACACTTCAGATCTAGGATTTTGTGCTGGTTCAGAATTCTTTCCTCAGATGACTTATATTTCATCTAACTACTGTTCTGCCTACCAATCTAGAAAACATAAATTGAAGGACTTTGACATATCTAATCAATCTCCACCTTATGCTAGGAATTTTTTACCTGAGCACATTTAAAAACTCTAAACCCCTTCTATATTATTTGAACACATAACTGTAGACAGTTTTATTCATAATGGCATCCGATTAGTTCTGCCTACTGACAGTTTAAAATTATTGACTTGTCACTAGTGGTTTTAAGTACTTTATTTACATTGTAAGTAGTCTCGTGTTCCTATAAGGTAGAAATGCAGCTAACAAATGTTTTAAGAAGAGAAGAGACTAGATTTATGCCCCGCCCTTCATTCAGAGTCTCAGAGCGGCTTACAAACTCCTTTCCCTCCCCCTCCCCACAACAGACGCCCTGTGAGGTAGGTGGGGCTGAGAGAGCTCTGACAGAAGCTGCCCTTTCAAGGACAGCTCTGACAGATCTATGGCTTGCCTAGGGTCATCCAGCAGCTGCAAGTGGAGGAGTGGGAAATCAAACCTGGTTCTCCCAGATTAGAATCCATGCACTTAACCACTACACCAAACTGGCTCTGTAGGTGAACTACTTGGAACCCATTTACATTTATGTATTGACACAAAGGAATGTGCCGTTGATTTATTAGTGATGTTGGGGGGAGGGTCTGATTATGTACAAGATACACTCTGCGGGTCAGTCCTGCCCGCTACTTTTAGTTTTTAATAAGTCCAGAGAGCCAGTTTGGTGGTGTGGTTAAGAGCGCGGACTCTAATCTGGGAGAACTGGATTTGATTCCCCACTCCTCCACAGGCAGCTGTTGGTGTGACCTTGGGTCAGTCACAAGTTCTCTCAGTGCTGTTCTCTCAAGAGCAGTCCTCGAAAGAGCTTCCTCAAAAGCCCCACCTACCTCACAGGGTGTCTGTTGTGGGGAGGGGAAAGGAAAGGAGTTTGTAAGCCACTCTGAGACTCCAAGTGAAGGGCAGGGTATCAATCCAACACTAAACAACCTGTGGATGTGGAGACGCAGTGTGTGGTCTTCTGTATCTCTGTGGTGTCATATTTAAATATCTGAGAAGGCTAATTCGCATTGCTTCTATATGTGAAAAGTGTTAATTCCAAGGCACCTTACTCCAGGACAACAACTGAATTGTGTTTTAATTTTATTTATCTATTATATATTTATAAATGTTAACAAGAAGAGGATGTATACTGTTAGCACAAAAGCATGTTTCATTTTTGGACTTCATATTAATTTCCATTAGGTTTATTTTGTGTGTGCTTTCAGATCTTAAGAACTAGTGGCTGGTTGGCTTAGACTGAGTCAGCTGAAACTAAACCCAGCGAAGACGGAGGTCCTGTGCCTGAGCCGGAGCGGTCTGGGGACGGGACTCCCTCTCCCGACCTTTGGCGGGGTGCCTTCGGTGCCTGCGTTGGAGGTTAGGAGTTTGGGTGTGCTCCTGGATCCTTCCTTAACCATGGAGGCCCAGGTGGCAGATGGGCCCTTTATCATCTTCGCCTGGTTCGGCAGTTGGTCCCCTTCCTTGACCGCGACGACCTGGCTATGGTGATCCATGTGACGGTCACCTCGAAATTAGACTACTGTAACGCTCTCTGCATGGGCCTGCCTTTGTTGCAAATCTGGAAGCTGCAGTTAGTGCAGAATGCTGCGGCCAGGCTTCTGATGGGCCTCCCTAGTTGGGAGCACATCCGACCTGTGCTAAAAGCACTGGACTGGCTGCCTATAGCTTTCCGAATTCGTTTCAAAGTGCTGGTACTTACCTTTAAAGCCCTATATGGCCAGGGTCTGACATACCTGAGGACCGCATTTCCCCATTCATACCCCAGAGAGCACTACGGTTGGGGGCCCAACAGCGATTAATGATTCCAGGCCCCAGGGAGGCCAGGCTTGTGGCAACCAGGGCCAGGGCTTTCTCAATGGCGGCTCCTACCTGGTGGAATGAGTTCCCGGAGGGGATCAGGGCCCTGCAGGACCTCTCACAGTTCTGCAAGGCCTGCAAGATGGAGCTCTTCTGCCAGGCTTTCAATTAGGAGCCGCCGCCACCACCACCACCAACTACCTCATGGGAACATGGGTTATTGAGATGGCCCATTACAAGTTCGAGCCACAGTGCTTCGACTGATCGCACTGCCGAATCGGGCTCGGAGCTTCATCTACAGACTTCCATCTTGCTCTGACTGAATGCTTAATAACACCACTGAGCACTTTATTTTGATAATGGTTGTTTTTATATGTTTTAGGTGTTTTGCTGTTTTATATTGGCATGTGCTGCCCTTTTTGTGAGCCGCCCTGAGCCTGTTCGCGGGGAGGGCGGGGTAGAAATATAATAATAAATAAACAAAATAAATTAAATGTAACAGCAGTCCAAAGTCAAGTACTTTACGGAAGTAACTATTTTTTAAATGTTTGTGAATAGTCAAAAAATGGAGAAAGCTTGGATATCTGACCATATTAGCTCTTTTTTTACGGATCAAAGCATTTTGTTGTTTGTAGAGAGGGCAGGGAAGAGGAGAGCTAAGGTAGTTTCGAACATTTTCTGCCCATGAATAGCTTAACGGCTTGCTTTAGACAGAATTAGGATGTAAAATTTAACACAAAATCTTCACAAAAGAAGAACTGTGGAATGCCTAACTTTTCTTAACTAGGTCGTCAGCAAATATAGTGCTCTGAAGCTAGATTACCTAATACAAGATCAGTTTTAATACACTTATTCCACTTTGCTGCTTTAAGGTATGTACTTGTACTAGGACAGTAGCATACATCATATTAATTTTTGTTTTGGTATATCTGGGAGAAGCTAAATATGATACTGAAACAAGTTGCCTTCTCCCCTTATACCATCCCTGCTAACAAAATGTCCAAAAGTTTTTGAGTAGATTATAGTGACGAGTACCCTGCCTAAGTATCTTCGACAAATCTTGGAAATGTTGCTTTTGTAGGAAATACTAATCTGAAAAGAAGCTTTTATTATTTGCTTTCTTCCCACTTTTCAGGGGTAGGTGGCAGTCTTGTATGGGGGAGACTTAGAGCAATCTTCCCATCCTTTTCCTTGGCTACAAGAAATGCAGAGAATGTGCCACTTTCTGGCAGCCCTGCAGCTTTCAACACCTGCTACAGATAGCTGACAATGTATTACTTCCTGACTGCCTATTTAAGAATGTCATGTGTTGAGGAAAGAATGAGGAATGTGCCTGCACCCTGTAACTGCTGGCCTGTGATCAAATTTACTAGAACACAATGCTCAGTGTTACCCCAGTGCTGTTCATCTTTTACAAAGTATTTCTGCATTGAAGACAACAAACATTTTTGGTGTTGGTTTTCTAATCAGTATTTGCTAATTTCTGTAGCAGCCAGTAAAACAGTAAATCACCGTGTACAATTAAACAATGTTTGTTGGTTTTTATATGCAATGTTTAGAATTCAATTATTAACAAGATTGCAACAATAACACTTTGTTGTTGTTGAGTCGCACAGTCGAGTCCAACTCTTCGCGACCCCATGGACAAGATCTCGCCAGGCCCTCCTGCTTTCCGCCGTCCTCTAAAGTTTGCTCAATTTCATGTTCGTTGCATCTATGACGCTGTCTAACCATCTCATCCTTTGCCGTCCCCGTCTTCTTTGACCCTTCAATCTTTCCCAGCATCAGGGTCTTCTCCAGTGAGTGCTCCCTTCTCATTTGGTGGCCAAAGTATTGGAGCTTCAGTTTCATTATCTGGCCTTCCAGGGAACAATCAGGGTTGATTTCTTTTAGGATTGACTGATTTGATCTTCTTGCAGTCCAAGGGACTCTCAAGAGTCTTCTCCAGCACCTTAGTTCTAAAGAATCTATTCTTCGGTGCTCGGCCTTCCTTATAGTCCAACTCTCACAGCCATACTTGACTATTGGGAATACCATTGCTTTGACCATGCGGACCTTTGTTGGCAGGGTGATGTCTCTAGTTTTTATCATGCTGTTTAGGTTTGCCATCGCTTTCCTCCCAAGGAGCAGGCGTCTTTTAATTTCATGGCTGCTGTCACAGTCAGCCAATTATTATATGCTGTAGACCCAGTCACATTAGAGCCTGCTATAGGAGCTCCCCAGTCACCAGAATCTAAGCGCAGTAGCGTACATCAAAAATTGTATAAGAACTAGCATTTTGAAATATGGCTTGCAGCACTTCATTCTAATGAAGAAAAAATTACAGAATGAAAAACCTTATGAA